>NW_010262778.1:19251-23438 GCF_000690775.1 Eurypyga helias
ATTACCTGTGTCAAGCAATGCTCTCATCAATAAAATGCATATTACTCCCAGTCTGAATATTGAAAAGGAATTCTGAGTGTTTGTGCGAATAAAACTAAATCATTTAATCTGTGTAGCCTCTGAATAGCAGCCACAAGACTGGCTGTGGCCTTCCACTTATGTGGCTTCTCACAACACCTGATCATAGATTGTTCAAGGATATATCAAACCACTGAGTCTACCTGGGTAACTGTAACGTGCAAGATTTCCTCCAGCTGACTTCTGGATCAGTCCTGCTGACTTGCTGCAGCATGAACTGTTTTGAAAGAAGGCATGAAGTAGCCCATAAAATACAAACTAAAGACACCTATAAATTCCAGTTGTGCAAAGTAAAACTATCTAAATATGTGAGCAAGAACTAGTTTCTTTAACAATAAGTGATGCTGCAAGCAGGCAGGAACGAGAAGAAAGATCTGAGCCTTCTGAAAAGCCAATGTTGCATGCTGACACCATTTATTATCCAGTAGCAGTCTGGCTGTGTGAGCGCTTAGTCTTAAATTTCTGACACTCTGACAAGGTCCCACACAGAGTTGACCCATCTTTCTGCAGCTGTTGTCCTTACATTAAGTGAGCATGGAAATGCTTTGTGGGAATTAATTGTCTCCCGTTTTGTGTGTCCAGAATATTACCTACTGGGAGCAGGGTTGCCTCAGGGAACACCTCAGAATAATACCCAGCCTAACCTTCTTTGCATGTGAGTAATAAAAAAAGGCCATAATCTCTCATAAAGGCTGCATCCATGGGGTTGCACTTTCTTTTGAATTACAGATTTTTAAAAGAACTATTCTTCACCTGTTCAATATTTTCTTTCTTATATACTCCAGAAGACTTTGATCTGATGAACTCATTAGTTTGGTACAAATGATTTAAGTATCCTTGGCCTCTATATGCAGTTGCATACTAAATCCCCTTTAGCCAACTTAATCAAGGAATGTGCTTATATTTTAAAAATACTCAAATGTCTATGAAAGAGAAGAAGAGAGACAGAAACAAAGAGGAAGAGGACTCTTTTTCAAGAAAACAGAAATGAGAGTGGTTTTGGGTTGCAGTGGGAGTTCCTGTCATGTGATCTTTGCTACTTGTGCACAATGGCAGACCTGTAATAGCCCAAACAAGTGAAAGACAGGTCAATAATAAAACACGAAAGCATATAAATAACGGACCTGCTATTCTTTGTCATGGACCCCAACCTAAACAGACAATCATCATGGGGGTGTGTGCCTTGTTAGGGCATAAATACTAGGATTTCTGAGGTAGTTTTCTTGTGGCTAAGGAAAGGCCTCTGCTGGAGAGCCCTCTGGTTTTATAAACTCTAGTGTTGCTGAAAGGGTTTCACCTACCTGTGAGTACTGCTGCAGATCACAGTTCAGTTCCATAAATTTCCTATTTAATTACATTTGTGAGAATAAGCTATAGACTTTTACCAGCTGTGCTGTTTTGGTGAGTAAACAGCACAGTAAGTTTTCTTAGGCCATTAAAAGTAATACAGAAGCAACCTGGTGAGAAAAAAGAACAGACTGAAGAGAAGTCAAGCAGAAAGAACAGGTCCCATAAATAAACTGTATGCAACTTAGAGGATCCACTGTACTCTCCTGGGCTAAGTCCAAAGAATTTGCTAGGGACAAAAGGACATCTAATATTTTTTATACCTATTTCTAGGAAAGAAATTTGCAATTCTGTTTCAGATGCTTTATTTTCTATATAGTGATATTTCCAGCACACGGCACCCAGTGAAGAGTGGCATATACTATTTTTTTCAGATTATACTGCAGTGTGAAACTGTTTCCTGAAAGATGTTCCATTTGGCATGGATGACTGACTGACTCTTTTGGTTTAAAATAATGATGATGTTGGTGCCATGCAGAATACGAATTGCTAAAAGGATGTGAGTCACCAAACTACTTTTGTTTTGCTGACTGGTAACAGTTAACAACCTAAACTTAGGACTAAACTCAGCTGTTCCTTCTAAGCTTAGGCCTAACTTTAGCTCTGACTCTATTGGCAAAACTTAAAGTCTCTTTTCATCTTCCAGTGCCTGCACTAAATGCAGTTTCCTGGACATTTAAGAGATTGCGTTACTGATATTTAAACTAAGCTCCATGCTCCTTGTTGATAACACTAAGCAAGCAGTCCTTCTCCTCCACAAAATTAATACTACTCCAAACAGCTCTTATTTTATCCCAGTAAATGAAGGCCTGATCTTACCTCATCTTTCCTAGCAAATTTATTTGCTAACTCTAATCCTAGTCCTACATCTAACCTCACTGTTGGCTCTCAGCTATTGACTTACAGCAGTCAAAAAACAGTTGTTCAACACCTGATGATATCAACAGCAAACTTGTCTCGTCTGCTTTTTGCTTTTTTCTGAACAATTCCTTGTATACTCAAGAGAATCAGAATCCTACTGCAAACATCAACCCCAGTCCTAACTTTGACTGCTATGTTAAACCCAAGGTGGAAACCCATCTCCAACCCCCTCTTAAAGTGAACACAGTCTGCATCATCCTAATAGATCCTGCTGTAGATTTCATGTAGCCACCCCTTTCAGACTCAGGCCTAACCTTAATTCATTTCCGTTGAGGAGTCCAAATTCTAACCCTAATTGTACCTTGACCATAATTCTGATGCTAAGTAAAGACCTTCATCACCTCCAAAGATGAATGTAATTGTCAAGCCTTGGTGGTACAAGTGCTACTGTGAACTCAGAGACCTATTATAAACTCTAGCCTAACCTCTCTTAAGGAACGTTCTTGATTCTCAGGTTAACTTGGAAGAAAGCAATCGCTTTCAGCCTGATAAACATAGGTATGTTGCCTCTGAGGTACCAGCCCTCAAGTGATGCAAATTTGTCCTTGTAAAATACTAGCAGAAAATCCAGTGAGTTTGAGTCCTAACAAGAATCCTGACCAAAAACCAACCCTTGACAAAGTTCAAAATCAAATATACTTCAGTACCTATTAACATTTTCTGCCTCAAATTTAGACAAATAGATGCTTGGGGACCAGGTCTAACACTAGCTTTTCTCTCTTGCAAGGGCTGAACCCTTTGCCTAACTGAACCTCAACTTATTATTGATACAAAGCACTGTACTCAAGAGTATCTTCTCCTCCAGATCTAACTTTAGCTCCACAGCTCTAAACATAATCACAGTAAAGATTCTGTTGCAAATCACAAGGACGGCTGAAAGTAGTCTGAAAACTAAGTAGATTCCATCTCCCAGTATGAGCACTTGTTACTCAGTGAAAGCCCATAGAAAATTGTTCTTTAACCTCAGTATGTCTCAAACTCGAGCCTACCTATAACTGAGACTTGAAATCGGAGAGTCTGCCATTCACCAGCTTCGTGTTCTTCGTATGCCACTAGCAGAGCTTTGACAGAGCTCATTTTAACTGGAGTCTAGTATTGACTCTTGTCTCTTTTAAGTCCAAACCACAACCTCAGTTGTAACCCTACACCTAGGAATTCAGAAACTACTATATGATTTGAAAGGCAAGTTTTCTGCTCAATACAAAAATTTTTAAAATTCTCTGTAAAACTGTCTGTTCAATCCGTTTCCTAAAAACTACACTGTATCCAGTTTGCTTTTCCCATGAAAGCTAATTCTGTCCCATAATAAAAATTCTAAAATCAGAACTGATAATTTGTCTGACAATACATGAAGAGCTTCTGCCACTTAATTAGTTCTGCAATGCTGCTGACAGTAATTACAGCCTTTTTTGTGTCAATAACTAAGTCAGCATCTCTCAAAAAAGATTCAGGTCCTTATTTGCCTTTTAGTCATGTCACTTGTGCATCACTGTAATTTCACTGATAACAGTAGAATTACCCTTGATTTACACTAATGTAAGTGAAAGAATCAGATATATAGACAGCAATAGCAAACGCTTGCAGTTCTTGAGGGTTTGTTTTTGCAGTCACCTTTCTGATTGTGAGCGTATTTGAAAAATATGCATCTAAATATACTAGCATGTAGAGGTAATATATCAGTACAATAAAACAAACATCGGATCCCCATATAGCATTAAGCAGAATCCTGTATAAACTTCAGAACTTGTCTTTCTACCACACCTAAATCCAGAGGAATACACCTGTTCTTTACGGCAGATATTGGAGGTGAATAAACAGATTTGTACAAGGGACACCAAACT
>NW_010262779.1:0-16598 GCF_000690775.1 Eurypyga helias
GCATTTCTTCAGTGATTATAAAGACAAAAAAAAGTTTCAACATTTCAGGGCCGCTCTTGAACTTGAATTTCCTGGGCCCTGATGCAAACCACCAGACTTTCATCTTCCCATCTACCCGCCTGTGCAATCCAAGCCATGCAAGGACAGCTTGGGCTGCCATGGAGCGTGGGGTCTCAGCAGACCAGGACCTTCTCTGCGAGATGCTCTACACTCGCAGAGCCTGCGGCAGATTCCATGCAGACTTGATTCTATGCGTTTAGTGAGGCATCTCCTGATATGCGCGGTGGGAAAAACCTCCCACCAGGCTTACCCATTTTCTCAAAAACTTTGCAGCTGTCTACAGTTGGTGACCTCCCTCCTTGCTCAAGTGACTTCTGCATGCAAAGTGAGATGTCCAACATAGAGAACAAGGACAGTGTAATGACTTGGCCAAAGCTCTTGAAATGGTGGTATCCATCATTATTATTATTATTTATTCAATGCTGACAGCTTACTTCACTTGTTTTAAACACGCAAAGAGAGGAAAACATGGAACTTCAATTCTCCTCCCCTAGCACTTGTTAACATCCACTTCACCCAAGATGATGTTAGTGAGCCTGATTCAGGGGGGCATAAGGAAATGGAGAATTAGATCCACAGTCACCTTCCCAGCATGGACAAACAGTCCAGTTCCTAACTGGGCTGGTCAGAAAGGGACACTTGATTAAACTGGTTCCCCTTCCCTTACCACTCACGTGTCTCAGCTGGGATAAAGAGATAGCCAGGGATGCAGCAAATGTTGGGGTGCTCCTGTGTAGCCCGAGAGGACTTGGGGCTACAGCACTGGGACAGACTGATACAGCCTCAGGCATTTTCCTCATGATGTCCTACAAAGGACAACAGCCTGGCAACCCTGTAGGGATACACTGTGTGCAGGGTCAGAGTCACAGGGGACCTACGGAGGGTAAGGTATAGGTTTGTCTTTCTGCAGCCACCCAGGTTGTGGCCTCACAGATTAATGTTTATCAATTAAAATCATCTCCATCCTGACTCTGGGATCTCTACGTTACATCAGATTAAGTGCAAGTGCTAAGAAGTACCCCTGCCCTGTCCCATCCTATTCCCTAAAGAGTATCTGTGTCCCAGCAGGATGCCCTTTGCAGAAGTCAGGGTGGGGGCACTGGACTCCCAGCTTCATGCTATTAGGGGTTTTACTCTTCAGATCCTGCTCTTTTTTTGCTTTGTTTTTGACTGGAAACCAGTTCTCTGTGACAGATTTAGATCTCTGGGTAGATTTAGATTAGATAACAGGACAAAATTCTTCCCAGAGAGGGTGGTGAGGCACTGGCACAGGTTGCCTAGAGAAGCTGTGGATGCCCCATCCCTGGAAGTGTTCAAGGCCAGGCTGGATGAGGCTTGGAGCAACCTGGTCTAGTGGAAGGTGTCCCTGCCCATGGCAGGGGGGTTGGAACTGGATGGTCTTTAAGGTCCCTTCCAACCCAAACCAGTCTGTGATTCTATGACAGAGAGAAAGAGACAGAGAGAGCAGCGCTTAGGGCTTCTTGGTCTACTCAAGCAAAAAAGCATCCTCTTTGCAAACGGAGAGCTTTTGATCCTGCACTGACTGAAGTTTTTCAGTAGTTATGGAAAATCAGGGGAGGGGTGGGAAGTACATTCTAGAAGAGAACTGCAACAACATGCAAAGGACATCCTGCAGATTACTGGACAAAACCAGGCTCAAGGTGATGGGAAATACCACTTGAAGGTGAAGGGCAAATGCCACTTGACAATAAATGGTATGGGCTTGACTTTAAATAAGGTTTCATAAATCCAGCCTTCCCGAAGTGAGAGAGGACTAGAAGAATGAATCATCCCAAGCAATTTTAGGGTAGTTTACATAGTCTGACACTTTATGTCAAGCCACCCAGCTTTGCTATTTTTAGTACAACCAGAGATGGGTCCAGAATGTGAGGATTAGAGGTAATACTTCCTAGTATTTGCAGACCTTCAGATAGAGATTTTTTTGGCTTGACTGTCAGCAAAGATTAGGTGCCTCTGCAGAGTTTGGAAGCAGAATTATATATGTGGTTGGTGTTTTTTTTTTCCAAGGTTCAGGTTGCATGGTGTTTCAAGGATTTGGATCAGGAATGTTTTGACAAATTAAAACCAGAAGTATCTGAATTGTGAGAACCATGAAGGAAACAAAGATTTCAACCTGATGATGGGTTTTCTGTTATTCAGTAAAACATATGATCATGACTGAAGCTACCATATGAAGTCCAGGGGAAAGAAGCTATTAGCAGAACACTGTTGTTCTTATTTCATAATTAGGCTATACAACAGCTACACTTAATGACACGGAAAATTTGGAGGTACAGAACTTTCATAAGTAATACCAGCTTCTTAAAATACATTTTGATGTTATTTCTGTAAAAGTTCAGTTGTTCTGATCCTCGTCACTTTTTCCTATGTTTGCTTGGACTAGGAGGGAGATTTCAGATACCCCAAGCAATACTGATTTCTCCATCAGCAAGACCTCGGTTTTCCATGCATGGCTGATAGATATGACTGGTTTCTCTGTTATGTCCCTGAAGAGAAAATACCTTACCTGTATAAATGAGATACCCATATGCAAAGACAGGTTCTGGAAGAAACACGTTTTTCTTGCTTTCCCACAAAGACTGTACATATGCTTGTTTTCCCACGATTTTTATTGCTGTGATGGATGTAGGCTTTGACAGCATAAAATAAGGGCTGGTTGTCCTGACACCATGGATCTTGATCCATGTCAGCCAAGGCTTTTGCCGAGGGGCATTTTCTGTTCCACTTGCTGCATCGAGGTGGCACAGCACAAACACTGTCGTCCATCAAGGTGGTCACCTTTTCCAGCTTTTCCAAAGCAGCCAGATTTATGTTGCCTGTGGCAAGCCAGGCTGCTGTTGCAGCTGCTGCAGAAAACAGGGCAGCAGCTACTTCTGGAGTCTCTGAACCAAAATTATTTGCTTTCCTTCATGTGTTACACTCGAAAAGATGACATTATGGGGTAAGATAATCTTACGGTATTTCTTGAGGGACCAGTCAAAAAAGTGACTGTTTCCTGCAGAGCTTCCATTCAGATGATTTTACAGCCATTTCAAGCAAAACCAAACCTACTCTACCCTTGACTTGATTAGATGATTTCATTTCACTGCAACTATACCCTTAACAAGCATGTGTGTCAGAGCTGCTTATGTTCCTGCCTGCAAAGTGAAGAATAAGTTCAAATTTATGGAAGTTAATGAATTTCCAGTTAAACAAAATGGGAGGGGGATTAAGGGAGAAAAAAAAAATGGGGATGAAACTGTTCTTAGGCCCTGGTTTTTTCTGGGAGTCACAGAATCGTGTATGTTCATGTGTCTAAAACAGCAGAGACTTCGCTTCCATAATATTTGGGCTTTTTATATGTTTAATGCAAGGGGTAAGGGAATGGATTGTTTTGTTTGTTTGGGGGGGGGCGGGGAGGATCTATTTTTTGGCATACTGTGAGGCGTGGGATACTTTAGTGAGAATTTGCCAGTTAGTGACCAATGGACGTGAGTGCCTTTCCAGAACACAAAGGTAGATGAAAAACCATCTTCTTCAGTGCATTATTCATCCCGTGTTAGACAGTCGTGTTGCACACAGAACAGACAGTACTGGACCCACACGTGTGCTGTACAGCATGTAAAAACTTCAACTGTTTCTAAATTTATTTTGTTTTAAATAAGCTACTTCCAGGGCAGTTCTTCAGCAGGGCAAAGTCCAGGAGTTTGCCTGGAGGTCCTCACAGGAGCCTTGGAGAGTTTCCTCAGATGATTTCTGTGTGTGTGAAGGGATGGAGGGAAGTGACTCTTGCATCCCACAGCATGAAGGGCTAGGGGAAAACTCAGGAGGAAGCTCCACGTGGCTGTTACCATTTCCCCTCCAGCAGTGACAGCACAAAGCCCTCAGGTGGTATCCATTGTACCTGTCTCTCCAGCAAACGATTTCCCAAGGACATTTAGCTGTAGCTGTGGGAGGTCCTTCAGGACCTTGTAGGTGGCATGCAGCTTTACCCTCCCCTGAGGCACATGCTATGGTGATCCTTGGCTTATGGCCCAGCACTCTACAGAAATATCAGGATCACAAAGTCACAGTGGTTGAGGTTGGAGGGGACCCCTGGAGCTCACCTGATCCAACTCCCCTGCTCACCCTAGAGTTGGTTGCCCAGGACCATGTCGAGATGCACCATAACCAGTAGCACCTTCATCCACCTCCAGGTCCTTCCCCCATAATCTGTCAGACCGTGCAACTGCTAACTCACCCCTAGTGCCTCACTTGGAGCAAACTGACTAGTCCTGTTCACAACTGAATGAGCTCTTCTGGGAATACATCTCCCTGGGGACCTCTCCTACAAGGCAACATGGAAGAATTTGTGTCTGTGTGTACATTTGGCCCTTTGCATTTTACACTTCCCTGAGGCTACCCCAGCAAAATTTTCACAGATGAGCAATAGCTAACCTGCATTTCGTGTTAAAAAACTCTCCTCTTCAGCAACAGCCCAACCCTCCTATTCTTGTGGACACTTCAGCTGGAAGAAAACTCTAGATCCAAAATAAGAATTGTGTCTCAGAGCTGCAGGGGTATCATCATATGGGGCCCAGAGGAGTTCCATGGCCAAGTGCTACCCATGTGGACAGTGCTGCCTGCTCTGAAGGACCCATCTGCTCCCCTTGGCCTGGAGGCCAGGACCTATTTGCTGACCTAATTGCACTTAGCAAGGTAGCTTAAACAGTAGGACACAACACAGTCTTTTATTATAAAACAGTTATTACTGTAATTATTACTCATAATGTATATAATATTCTCCAACCAAGCAAAGAGAACTCATTTCTGTCCTTCAGCATCTGTTATGAGAGGTTTTGCACATTTGACATCAAGGAACTATTCTCTTGCTGTATTTGCCAGCCAAAACATACTGAGGATGCTGATATTTAAAACCAAGCATGTAAACCAACCATCATATGTCTAAATTTAAAGTATAGGTATAGTATGTAGTGCACTTGTGCAATCAGTAGATCTGAATTTTTGAAACTGAATATGCAAAGTTCTTTTGCTGTCCCTCAAAATGACTCCAGTACAAGTACAAGGCTTGGCCAGTAAAAGGCAGCAAGACATCTTCCTTGTCACTAAATATAGGAAAGCCCATGCACTAGCAATCCTGTGGCTGAGGTTTGGCATGCTGAAATAAGTCAGGATAATTCAAGGTTATGGTTCCCTCAGCAACTATATTTTAGTCACAGTGCATGTATATAATAAGACATAAAAGTCACCATCGCATACTGTGATACAGAATGTTACACATGCCCAAGGGGCTTTGAGTTATGATTTTTGCAGCAGTTAATTTGGTGCTGTTAGTGGAGTGATTCCTTCAAAGATGCAGTCAAGGTAACATTTTACATCTAATTTCCCCATTGCCATTTTCTTTGGCCTTGTCAGCTGTAAGAAAAAATCAATGGTGCATAAATCTCTGCTCATGTAACTGGGTAGCAACAGTGGAAGACGCACAGTAGGGAGGGCACAGACATGACTGTACCTACTTGAAACCTCTTGGAGCTTGATGATATGCTGTCTTAAGGATATCTGTTTCCTTCCCAGATGCTTAATGTCAACCAGAAGAAAGGCACCGACAGAGAATTATGGCTCAAAATAGAGGCAAGATAGTTATTTGCCAAGTCTAACCATCAGTTTTTTTCTGTTGCTGTCTGACCGTATCACTAGTTCACCTTTGAACATTTTTCCTCTGGAACTCTTCACACTAGCAAGATATTGTTCATAGACTAATACAGAAATACTCTCCAGGTACTGTAATTCACCACATGGCTTCACAAAGTGTTCCCTCTAGGGGTTTCTCCTGGAAAAAATACAGGACAATGAAGCCAGGAGACGTATTTCTCTGACACTAACATAGCAAGCATTATTGTCTCACATTCGGGATGCCATCATAAACTGGTTTCTCACCAAGTGGTAGAACTCTCTTCTTACTCCCGCTCTCCTTTCCTCTTGAACATAACTCCAGTAATAGGTAGAATCAGGAAAATCAAGTGTTGTTTGTAAGAATGTGTGGCAATAGCCTGAGAAATCTTACTTAATTTAGCCCTTTGGATTAGAATCATAGAATCATAGAATCATAGAATGGTTTGGGTTGGAAGGGACCTTACAGACCATCTAGTTCCAACCCCCCTGCCATGGGCAGGGACACCTTCCACTAGACCAGGTTGCTCCAAGCCTCATCCAGCCTGGCCTTGAACACTTCCAGGGATGGGGCATCCACAGCTTCTCTGGGCAACCCGTGCCAGTGCCTCACCACCCTCTCTGTGAAGAATTAGTTATTTTATACATGGCAGATGTCCCACAGTAGTGACCCAGACATGAGTGCATTTCTCAAAAAAGCAACCAGATCCATGCAGTTTCACTAGCAAAGACACAACAGATGTGCTGTGAAATTTAGATGTTGGAAAGCAACTGGGATTTGTTGGTAAAGCTCATGTTTCCAACTGACAGAAGATAGCAAACCTCCTATCACTACTGTACAATCCTTCATCTGTTGCTAACCGTAACGGCTGGTGTTTGACATATTGCATTTCACCCACCAAGCCGAACGGCGGTGGGTATGGGTTACTCGCAGTAGTTCCAGTTCTATGCATGCAGTAACTGATGTGCAGAGGTTTTGTAAAGCTGAAGATGGAAGCCTGGCTTTGTGGACTTCACCAGGGACAAAATACCATGCCCTAGTTAAACAGCTGCAGCTGTATTTTCACATGTGACTGTAAAGAGACCTGGTTTTTTGTTTCCAAAAGGAGCAAGTCCACACAGACCTACTGGGAGCTGCAAGCTCTTGATGTCTTTATAAAGTGGGTCATTACCATGTTTGTGCCTAATTTGAGGTAGCCAAAGCTTCAGCACTGCCCTGATTGCCGTAGAAAATAATATGCAGCAGACGAGTGAGGTACTTGGGAATACAGACTGGGTATCCCACCTTCCAGTGCTGCCCACTGGTCACATCGTGCTTTCTGTTGGATCCCGATGGACAGAAAGCCTGAACTGCCCCTGTTTTATTTTTCTGTGAATCTATTTGTTTATTCTTCTTCCAGAAATGCCTAAGCATTGCTGCATCCATAATATAGGATATAATCTTTATTATGTTTCTGCTCTGGACACTGTCACAGCCACAGAAAAGGGGAATATTCTTTTTTGCAATGAGGATTTTATACCTTCTTTGTCCTTCCCTGTTTCTGTCCTAGCAAATCACACCCTTGTTATCTGAGGTGGAAGGCCTTAGCTGATGTGGCCCTTGCTCTGTGGGTCCACCCTCATCCCTCCTTCTCAGAAGCACAGTTACTCTGCATCCACATCCCTCCTTTATCAGACATCAGCTGCTCACAGCTTGGGGGATTCCTGTTCCACAGCAGCCCCAAGGCAGAGATTTACAAGAAACACAGAAAATCCAGAAAAAGAATTTTCTGGTACAGCATTTCTGGACCAGAGCCTCAAAAAGAATGGGGGATGGAGGCAAGGAGGATTGGGACTATTTAGCCATATGGCCATGCCCATGTGCATGTGAGATGAAGAAAGGTTGCTGCACCCTCCTTAATTCTCCACCTGCTGAATGCCCACGCTGGAACCAGAGGACAAGGTGAGCTCCTTGCAGCTCTGACGACTTTTTGCCCACCCCAGGTCAGCAGGGAGACCTGCAGCGTGCAGCCTCTGCCACGTCAAACAGCTTCATCCCATGTTATAGAATGAGTGCATTGAACGATGTGACAAAACAAGGGCAGTGGAGACACTTTCCGTGCCGTGGGGAAAGCACAATCAGCAGGGTGAGGAAGCTGCCCACCTGCCTGCTGTGCTCAGTGGAAGACAAGGTGAGGCAGTGAACAGCCTAAGGGGTTAAGAGGCTGGGAGGGAATTATTCGCAACTGGAGAGACCCAATGAGAGAGTCTGTGCACTTCATTTGCTGGTGAGCAACGATGGAAGAAGGGCTGGGAGCCAGCAGACGAAGAGCTCCCGTTTCCCATCAGTGCCTAGTGCTGCACTGTCTGCTTGTGATCGCTTTAAGCTCGTGTAGCGGCTGTACTGACCGGTAGAACTCCATGTACTTGTACCATTTTGGACTGGGAAATTGGTTAAGAGCAAATAAATCCAGTGCAGTGGGATTTCATAAGATGGTGTTTTTTCGTAGTTAATTACATTTTGCTCAGTGAAATTTGAGCAGAGAAAGAAATGCCTACCACCACCTGCATTTATCACTGAATATGTAGCCAACCAACGCAAGTTTAATATTGGGATGTCATGCAAAACAGTACCTATCCTATGCAAGTTTCTTGGTGGGAAACTTTTCCTCTGAGTCCTTGGTGACATGTAAAACTAGCGGATGAGCAGGAGGCAGTGCCAAGTCAAGGACAGGGGAACTTGGGAGAGACCCACAGCCAAAGCAAAGGACAATTTACAGGGAGTTTCTCCCAGCTGTCAAGGCACAACCACAGAAAGCACTAAGGTGCTCGTTAGAAAATCATGACACAACGTCAAATTCTCTCCCTCATAGTCTATGTTGCCCACTCACCTATTCATCTATCACTCTGTCTCCAGGCACCTTCCATGCAAAACTGCTGTTTTGCTGCTGGTCTGCAATTCCGAGCTACCGTGACCAGCCACCGGTGGTAATGACCTAAATGGTGACCAGGAGGGACAGACAGATGTGTTACAGGAGCAGCTGACTTTGGAGCAGCAAAGACAATGTGCGTGTTCACACCGCTATTGGGAAGCATTTTGGAAAGGTATGTTGCTATGGGACTGGAGGCACTGTGGGTGCCTTCATATTATAGCCAGCCACTTCTCCAGAGCCTGCCGGCAGTCCTGGAGTGAGTTAGGTGAAAAGACAGTTGAGTCATCTGTACTCTGCAGCATGGTGGGTAAAGCTGTGGATATAAACCTTGAAGTCAGTGACGCTGTTTCTGTCAGCCCTTCTCTGACACATAAGAGGAAAGGAGTTCAAGGACTTGGGGACAACACCGTTGAAAGTAACATGAGGTTTGAGAGCTCACTGCAGCTATAAGAAAACAGGGAGGGCTGTTTGCTGTCATTCCTCATTAAAATGCAAAGCAGTGACTTTGTGCGCTCTGTAAACATGACTATTTCTTCTTTTCTGCCTGTGAACTTTGAATAGATATAGAACTTGGATATATTAGTTTCAAGAGGAGATACAGTCTAAAATATTTTTCCAAGAAACATAAAAAAATTGCCTTTACTACATGTCTTCCATGACGCATATATATGTAATGGGATGTAAAAGAAGGGGGGAATTTAGCTGAAGCATTTATCCTTCCCATTTTGGAAAACACCATAGCTTAAAAACTGCCTGAGTACTCTGCAAGAGAGCTCTAACAGGGCTCCCCACCATGTTTATTCACCACCTAAACCACCAGTAAACATGCAGTAACGGAGTCTACAGTGACTCTTCC
This sequence comes from Eurypyga helias, assembly GCF_000690775.1. Taxonomy (NCBI): domain Eukaryota; kingdom Metazoa; phylum Chordata; class Aves; order Eurypygiformes; family Eurypygidae; genus Eurypyga; species Eurypyga helias. The sequence continues at coordinate 9,499 of NW_010262779.1, forward strand.
TGCTGCTGTTTCTCTTTCCTGCAAAGCCTGTTGCTCTTCTGTTAAGAAATATTCCAGCAGAAATTGTTCCTCTAGATATATTGCCCACGCTTGTTGCTCTGCCTTCAGTAAGTCTAACCTGTAGTTTGCAGTGCGCTGTGTCAAACTGGGACTGACGGGATGGGGTATTGAGGCACTGGTCTGGAGCCAGCGTTCCTGGGAGACCCTTTGGAGTCACTGACCATCTTCTGCTCTAGCTGCACAAGATCACCAGGGAGGCCACCAAACCTCCTGTTTCCTAGGCTAGGCCACTTCAAGCTGGAGTGCACCATACCCTTAGTGTGACATCTCCGTACCTGGCTTTAAAATCCAGGTGCTGCTCTGAAGTACATCCCTGCCACTGCTGGTTTGGCACAACACACACTTTGTTCTGCTGGACTAATGATGCCCCGTGCAGGGGGAAAAGGATCTTAATTTCCTTAGTCCTGCACCATGCCTTGCCCTCTGCTTTGCCTCCTATACTGGTATGCTATGATTAACTGGATCCTATTTTCCTTCCCAGTTTGTACCGATTTAAATGAGATTGGCCCCTGTAAACTCTGAGCGCCATGGACGTTCCCACCGATTTTAGTAACGCAGCTGAAAGACCGAGCCCACTTTTGAAAATGTAGTGTCACCTTCTACTTTCAGCGTCAGTAATGCCGTTTAGGAACAGAGCATGACATGTATCCAACCAAGTGGAAATGGGATGGAGCAAAGATGAAGAATTAATGTAACACATATGGCTTTATTTTCCCTGTAAATCATGTTCAGTTTATGTCACAATGATTTATTCTAAAAGCACATTTAAACTCCAATTGTTTCTATAGGACAGAAGAGTTGGGGGAAACCCAGAGAGATGTACTTTTCTGCATAAATAAGAATGATTGCATTCATATCCTGATTATTTTTTCTTCCCCCATCCATCTTCAGCTATTTGATTTTTACACTCAAAATAAACTGACAATTTATGTGCTGAATTTAGATGGTTTTATCTAGGGGAGAGGGGTGAGTTCTCAAACCAGCACGTAGCCATTGCTGTGAAAAAACAACTTTGTCATTCTGCTCTTCTCCCTCCCTCCACTTGTCCTATATTCACACACAAATACTATTGTTAATATAGGGCCTACATTGTTTTGAGTTCTGCTTCTGAGGAACACACCAAGCAGCGGAGAGAGAGGGGGATTACATGTATTCCCACAGCTGCCCTGGCACAAATGGAGATGCTGGTGCATCTGCATGGGAGCTATCAAAACAAAGGCAAACAAGGCTGTATTGTTTTGATTTCATTGGGGAAAATCAGGGCAGAGTATTTTCTTTTCCACTCTTGAAAAAAGAGAAAAATAGTATGACTGGCTTTGTGTTATTTCCAGTTTGAGAAACCAGCATCTCAAGGAATTTCTAGGAAAAGAAAAATCTCACCTTGCAAAATTAAGACCAGCTCAAATGCCCTGAGGCTTCCTATTGCTTTTCTTCCTGTTTGCCAGGCAAGCAGCTTCCAGCCAAAGCAAGGGCTAACAGCAATTGTCCTTACTGTGTCAGTCAGAGCCAAGGCTGGGTTTCTAGCCCAGCACAAGAACCACTCCAGGCCAGCAGCCTGCTCTCTTTCCAGCAAACAATTTTACAGCCCTGGAAGCAACTCTGCGCTGGCAAATGACATTATTTTTATGGGCCATTGCCTCATTGCAGCACTTTGCTCTATCCACTTCAGCATAATGTGCCTTTTTATGCACTATTTTACCACCCTGTTACTCAGCTCCTTACAGAAGCATCCTGCCATAGCACAAACCAGCAACGTGCCTTCAGAGCACCATGTACTAGCCTCAGCATTGCTCACCTGGGCTTGGCAGGCCAAAGATTGTCATTGCCCAAGGAGACGACTATTCGTGGGCCTCTGCAAGGGCTTCACCTCCACCATGCACATTCACACCCCTGCCCAGAAAATACTGCTGGTACACCTTTGGCTAATGCCCACACTGGTACAAGCCTTGTGCCATCTCTGATAGTCCCCCAGGCTCTCTTCCCACCCAGGGCAAAATGTTGCCTTATTCTGGGAAGCTTGGGTTGGACAGGAAATGTGCAGGAGCAAAACATGAGAGTGAGGATAGCTGAACTGGGGGTACAGCCAGCACTGCTGCTGTGGCCTGTAGGGCTCAGGGAGCTGAGTCTGAGTTTATTCTTGTCTTCAGGAGGAGGAATCTGAAGCCCAAAGGTCCATGATTAAGTTGCCTCTCTTCTTTATAGAGACCATAAATGACTGAAAGCATGAACAATCTCATATAGCTGAAAACTGGCTCATCAGGAACCCCACTTTTGGGGCAATAGTGGTCTATATAAATCCTATATGTGTTTTATGTAAATAGCACGATCACAATGTTAAGTTTTGAAAGTTTGAATCAATTAGCTTTAGAGCCCTTTGAAATGTTGTCACTGAGAACAACCAGGAACTCAGAGGAGAGGACAATTGCTCTCCGGAAGAGAGGGCCTTCCTTTGCAAGGTCTGAAAGGCATAAAGACTGAACATCCCCCTGAGGCTCTTGCACCTGCCCTGACCCTAGGTCAGTGACTTTGTATGACAGGCACCCACACTGGTTGTAGCTCATGAGCCATGCCTCCAAAGCTATGCCATGCCAAGCCCTCCTGATACATGCATAGCTGTGGCTGGTAACTCTTTCCAAAAGTCTGTGAGCAAATCAGATGTCTAGGAGTCCTTTGTTAGAAGTCCAGGAGTCCTTCTTAGGAGTCCAGGAGTTCTTCTTTCTAGAAATTGGTCCTTTAAAGCCAAAGAATAAAAACCCTTTAAAGGCATAAAAGTGAAAGACTATGTTGAATGCTTTTTTGAGCTAGAAAGATTAATATCGATGAAACCAGTGAAAACTCTGTAGGATTTTAGCCATGGACCAGAGGTCAGGAGGTGTGAGCTCTCTTCTATATATTGATACTTTTTCACAATGAGCCTTCTCAGCATTCAGAGGTCTTTCTGCATTTTTTACTTGATATTTTCAGACCTGACCCAGCTGTATTTTTCCTCCATCTGCATTTTTCCTCCATCTGCTTCCTCAGCATCCCTTGATCTCAATTTCAATCTACTTTCCTTCCTTATCTCTCTTACCCTCCTTTTCTTTCCCTTTCACTGATCTCCTCATAATTAACCATCTCTGCCTTCTCTCCACATACTAATTTCTCAAGCAGGCTTCAAAAATGATTTGACAGGAAAAAAACCTAAGCTGGTCATCCTAGTCCACAACTTTTCTGAGAAAAGCAAAGATTGACTCTAACGTGGCAAAGACTGCTGTGCACCATGATGGTATTGACATCACCAAGACAAGTAAGGGAGAAGCACATGCTGTAAAGCATTTTGTTCTGCCATAAAACTGGTCGTAGATCAGTTTTATATATATATATGTATATATTTTTTAAAAGCCTCCTTTCTTTTGCACAGCCATGCAATACACATATTTTTTGTAAAAGAAAAGTAAGTAAAGTAAAAGTAATAATGGTTTTTTTTTTTTCTGTTAATTTCCACTGGTGTTGTTCCTTCAGGGTTCCTGGCCTATAAGGTACCTATCACAAACTTTTGTGGCTCTGGCCCCTCCTCCAGCCCCAAAGTGGTGTGGGAGTGGATTGCCCCAGAGTTGCGCACCTGACCATGGGTAGGACCAGAGAACCTGCTGGCAGCCTCCACAGCCAGCTGGAGCCCTGACAGATTTCGTACCAGCCCCACACCTTCCTCTGGATGATTACATAGGAAAGCAGCACCATGTTTTGCTCCAATTCGCTCCTGATTTGGGTAGCTGAGGGGAGAAGGAGGTCTTCAGGGCTAAGAGAACAAACCAAGCCTGGCTGTGAAAGTCATTTTTTCAAGCCATCAGAAACCAAAGGCTGAGCACCAAACACTTTGCCTTGTGTAGCCTGCCTACACTGGCACATGCAGCAGTCCCTGGGCTATGCCTTCACATGTGTTTATAGCTGGGGGTGTTTTTAATTGCTCATTTCCAGAAACAAGCCCCCATTTGTATTCAGTTGCAGATGGACTGCCAGATTAGGAATGTGTGATCTGCCCGGCTCACATGAACCAAACTAACTTTGCCATCCACATTTTCATCCTGCACTCAGGAAAAGGATGTGGCTACTTGCCCTTCCCTGGGGCAAATGTAGTCCAGGGGAGAAGGGAGGACTTTACACCTTTATTCCTGCCAGGTATGTCTCAGAGCTAAGCAGGGACCTGTATGTTGTGAAGGGACAATGTACCTTCCTAAGAGGCTGACACTCAAAACATGTATTGCTAAAGGCTAGAAAGACTAAAATTCATTATCACTTAGGGAAGGATTTAGGGGTTTGGGAGTTGTTAATTTTTTTTTTTTTCTGGAAAAAGTAAAGCTGTCATACAGTAAAGGAAATGCCAAGATAAATCCAGTATTCAAAGTATTACATTTGCCAGTTTTTATATGGAATTTGAAATATTCAATGCATTTGTAAGTGGAAGGACTCACTCAAATCCAAAGAAAGATGTAGATGTATCTGTCTCAAGTACCAGGGAGATTGTCATGTGATTTGCTGTCCCTTGTGTATTCCATTTGCACCATTCATATTTGTTCACAAACTTCCCTAGCTCTCAGAAATGACAGTTTCTTAAAACTGTTAGGAATCCAAGACTCTTTCGTCCTGTCAAACATCTGCACAGAGCTTTGTTCAGCTTCAAAGCTTAAGTCAACTGCGTTTAATATCTGAAGTTGTCTCTGAAGCAGCAGCAACAGCAACTGACAGTAATAAAACCCTACAGGAAATAAACTCTGAGTAGAGCATATGTGAGCCAGGTCTTGGTTAGATGTATCTTAAAAGCCAGGATAAAGGGCAAAGCCAAGACAACTTTGCATCAGCAGGTTAAAGCATGGTTCCAATTGCTTGTAGGAATTAAAGGATCTTACAGAGCTGTTCATCCCCCTCGAACAGAGACTGCTAGGCGTTAAGTCAGCCAAGGGTCTTCTATTTCTAGCTATTTTGGTGCATTCTGAAATTGTTTCTATTCTTAATACTCTGCAGTCATTAAATTACAGCCAGCTGTGTCCTGTCACTGCCGTATTTTGCAAACTGCTTTTAAAATGTAGTGCTTGCAGTTCATAGATGTTTGGTTATCCGAGAGCTGAATGACAAAACAGTGTACAACAGAGCAGAGCAGAGAGCGACCCATGAGCTTGTTCTGCAGTATTTCACAGTTAATGTGAAATGCAGTCAAAATGTAGAAGGGACTGGACACTGAGGAAAACTGATCGTGAAAGGGGTTTAAGGCATAGAGGAAATTAAAGCACAAACTGATGTGGTTTAAATAAACAGGAGTTACATTTTGACATGTCAATTAACAGTTCCCATATGGCTTCAACTACAGTTGATTTGAAACCTGTCAAAACATTTTCCCTGTGTGCAAAATGACCCTTTACAACAAATGAGGGGGAAAAAAACCCCAAGCATTTGCCTGTTAAAGCCATTTTAATTAAACAATTGAACAAGCCTGTGTGTCTCCCAGGCAGGGAAGTCTGGGATGTTGCTTTTAAACAGCAGTCAGTCAGGTTTGCTGCCTCGACACCCAGCACCTCCAGGTTTGCTGCTGAGGATGGAGGTGAGATGGAATTCCCCCCTCCAACCTGTCCGTGGGCTTCAGAGGAACTCACTCAGTTCTGGCTACATGAATCCCCTTCCTGGTGTGTGGCTGACAACATGAAGGTAAAGATTTTTTAAAAATACCATCTGATATTGAGGCCATCGAAGTGCCTGTGCACAGAGCTAGGGCTGATTTGTGGGAACATGATTTTCCAGCAGTTGGGAGTTCTGCACTTTTTGAAGGTGTGGGTCTAAAAGGGTACAGAACATTCGGCAGTCAAAACCAGCCCTCTGCCTTAGAAAATCAGGAACACAAATATGCGAAGGTAAGGTCCCAAAGTCTGACGATCCTTTCTTCTCCTAGGCTAAGGTTCCACTCCAAGCTCAGCCTGCAGAGCAGTGTTATTTGCTCAGTGTCACCGTGTGGCTCCCTTGGGTGGCAGGGGCTGTGGCAGGAGCTGTGCACAACCCAGCCAGTGCCTGGCACTTAACCAGAAATAGCTACTGAGTAGACAAATAAAAAAGGGGGTGGGAGGAGAGAATAAAACCAAATTTCACAAGTGGTCAGGATACTAACTTCTGATCTAGTTGTGTAGATGTAGTGCTTAGCGACGTGGTTTAGTGGGGGACTTGTCAGTGTTAGGTTAATGATGGGACTAGATGATCTTATAGGCCTTTTCAAATCTAGGCAATTCTATGGTTCTACATTTCTGCAAATCGGTTGTGAAAGAAAGAATTTTGTACAAAAAATGATTTGCAATAAGTAGCCTGACCCACTTACCAGGTGACCGTCATCTGCCTTGCAGGAGAGCTGTGAGCCCCAGTTAGCCCTCGATCAGCCAGTTTAGCTGAGGAAATGCGCTCCTGAAGGGCTGGGGAATGTGAAGTGAGGTGTTTTGCTGTGGGCTTGCCATCAGTACTATTCAAGGGAGCTGTGGGCTAGAATTTCAAAGCTCCTCTTCCCACCGCTGCGTGCTCGAAGTCAGGGTTTTCTGGTCAAGGATCAAAGACAGAGCTACATCCGCTAAGGCCAGAAATCCATGGGGAGGAGGAGTTCTACCACTTTGCAAAGCAAATTGATTTTTGAAGTGTACCGTGCAAAATGCCCAGAGGACTGCTACTTCTTTGCCATAAAAATCCGCTCCTAAGTGGCTCTTGATGGAAGTTAAAGTTTGCCTCTATACATGCAGCAGGGACATGTCCCCATGTTCAGGGCTCTTCCACAGTGTTTCCTTCTGCAGCTTGAGTCTGGCTTCGACGACAGAAGATTCCATTGCCCAGCACTGCCAAGTAACACCTGGCAAGCAACACTTTTGTTTCTGCCTCTGGTTTTGGACTTCTCTTGCACACAGATTACCTGGTAACTCCCTGGAGAGCAGGGAATGCTCTGAATCCCAGTGGGATAGCAAGCAGCATAGCTAAAAGCTGGACATGAGCCGGATGTGTATGCTGGCATGGGGGTGACTCTCCCCCTCTACTCTGCT
>NW_010262780.1:0-1809 GCF_000690775.1 Eurypyga helias
CCATTCACCCCAGTGCCCTGAAGTCGAAGGCATGAATAATGGATCATATGGAAGCTCTTAAATGGCCAGCACTCTTTCAGAGGCTGAACTGATAGAATTTATGCTGAGTTAAGACACTACACTGATGGCTAAATATGTCCTTTAACTCCACTGTAGAGTTCAGAGTGCTCTTGACTTGCCACGTTCAAAGGATTTGCCTAGGAAAGTTACACCGCACTGGCCCATGAAGATTCCTCTTTGTACAGGGCTGAGAAGAACTAGACTGGTCTCTGACAATCGTTTTTCAATCATTATGTTTTTGATTTCCTACCTGGAAATTACATTCACCTGCTGTTGCAAATGCCTTTGAAAAGCACTGAAGAAAAGCAGCCAGGATAGTTGTACACAGCATTCTTATTGCTTAAGTCCTTGTCACATACGTGGCTTCACCTCTGGAATTACTAACTCACAGTTCCAGTTTAGAAAGGTGGAAGAGAGTAATCCCAGAATGATTGGAATGAATGAATGAATGAATGAATGAATGAATACAGTATTCCTGTTAAACGCCCCTCCCCCCCTCCCAGCCTCCACCCCCAGTTGCTAAGAAGCAGCTATTTAGTCTCAGCTAAAGCAGTCCCATTTCGTTTTTCTTTGGGAATATTTTAGAAACCAAACCTAAAAGAACTCTGATTCCAGTTGTACGAGGGAAAAAGACGAGGCAGGCAATATTTAGACCTGCCAATGCTATAGTATGTTTATACAGCACAAAATACTCCTAAAATAGGAAGGCTGTATCAGACCTACACAACCCTTACCGGGTGGGAGGGGGAGTATTAACATAAATGTGGTGTTAATCATTAGAGTATAAAATAGAAGTCTCTGCTTTCAAATCTCAAGGAAAAAAAGGTTATTACTAAACAAGGCCTCGAATACGCCTGAAGACAGCATATTAACCACCGCTTCAGCAGCCTCTTTTTGTTATCCAAATTAAAATTTTAAGAGTGACAAATAAAAGAGCATGTTCATGTTCTTTTCCTTGCTCAACCAGATCGTGTATTTCTTCCGAGAAAAAAAAGATCCATTAGGACAGCCTGCTGCTTTTCATCAAAACCTCCAATAAAAAAAATTCAAATTTTTCTTCTGAACTATTTTTTCTTCAAAGGGTCTCTCTTCTTGAATATTCCTGACTGGTAAAGTCATACAATGTGTGACCAAGGAACCCCAATTTTTATCTTACTCATCTTGCAGAGAAGGCTGCATTCAACACTGCAAACTACTGCAGTAGGCATAGTGCTCACAATACTCTGGACTCAAAGCTGCACTTCTGAAAAAAACATTTTGGTGACATTTGCATGCATGTTGTGCTCAAAGGCAAGGCAGCATAAACCAAGTACCTCATAGCCATGTCAAGTTACAAATATCTCAATGGATGGAGACTCCAAAACACTCTAGGCACCGATTTGAAAGCTTAAACTCCATCAAATTGAAAATTCTTTAATAATTACACATAATTTACTTTCTTCCACCTTGCATCTGTTCCCTCTTGTCTCATCACTGCACACCTTCAAGAAGACACTAGCTCCATCTCCTCTATGTCCTCAGAAGAAGCAGGTGAAGCTCAGAGTACCCAGTAGCACCAACGCAGAAAGTTTGAAAGCGACCCAAAGAGTAGCATCAAAGAATGGAAAAAGAGGGAAAGGGAAAATGTTTCACTTCATTGCCAGATTTTGCCACTAAGCTCAGGGACCACGGGACTAACAGCAGACCTTACACAATTCAGTGCCAAGGCACACACCCTGTGTGTCCTCTGTCACTAGGTCCCCTGCCCCA
>NW_010262780.1:2029-2301 GCF_000690775.1 Eurypyga helias
ATCCCCCCCTGCCCGAGCCTTTCTCCTCCATTGGCAGGACCAAGGGGAACAGCACCTGGGCACCAGTGCCCTGTACCCCTCTTGGTCTGCAGGGCCCCCCGGACACTATCATTGGTGCACCCAGGGATGAGCAGGCCAGGGCTGAAGGGCCGGAGTCCGGACGTGCCTTCGTGCTCTCTGCAGCAGGCCCAGTCCAACCTCCCTGCAAACAACAGGTCACAGGACCTTGGGCCTAAGGTCAGTGGATGGGTGCCTCCGTCCCTGCAGAAGGA
>NW_010262781.1:0-1490 GCF_000690775.1 Eurypyga helias
GAGCATCCCGGTGCTGGCATGGGACGTGGAGCATGGTGGCTCCTTGGCAGGCGGCTGACCTGCTGCGGAGGGCGCTTGCTGGTGCTTTGAGACCCGAACTGAGCACCTCTCCTGTGATGAAAGGCTGCGAGAACTGGGCTTGTTCAGCCTGGAGAAGAGGAGGCTCCGAGGAGACCTCATTGCAGCTTTCCAGTATCTGAAGGGGGCCTACAAGGGTGCCAGGAGAGGACTTTTTACAAGAGCCTGTAGTGATAGGACAAGGGGTAATGGGTACAAATTGAAATCAGGGAGGTTTAGATTAGATATCAGGAAGAAATTCTTCACAGAGAGGGTGGTGAGGCACTGGAACAGGTTGCCCAGAGATGCTGTGGATGCCCCATCCCTGGAAGTGTCCAAGGCCAGGCTGGATGAGGCTTGGAGCAACCTGGGCTATGGGAGGTGTCCCTGCCCATGGCAGGGGGGTTGGAACTAGATGATCTTTAAGGTCCCTTCCAACCCAAACCATTCTATGATTCTATGAATTAAATCCCCTATGAGGGTGTCCTCCCACCCAAACAGGCCACTCCAGGGCAGTGTCTCCGTGCCTTGTTTCTTCACGCTTTTGGGGCTGCTCGCAGTTCCTCGTCTCCTGGGATCCTTGCGGAGGTACCTACCCCAAACCAAGTATGCCGAGACCAGGGTGTCATGGCAGTGAGGGATGAGCAGCTCTGGGGCTATAAATGATGCCTGCGGATCTGGCTTTAGCCATAAGCACTTAGGAAAACTGTGAAGCTGTACTTCAAGCTGCTGATCCGTGAGCGTGACCTGGAAATGTGGGTGCCGAGGGCAGGGCTGGTCGGGGGACACCTCGCGTGGTAACTCTGGGCCATACCTGGGGCACCACCTTAGGAACTGGGGCTGCTGTGCTCACGGGGACACCAGGAGAGCGAGAGGCTGAGGCTCGGGTGATGATGGCCTCAGGGGTGCGATCCCCGCCTGTCTCCAGCGCGCTCCGAACGGGCCACCTACGCAGCATTCCTGGAGGGGCATGGCTGACGCAGGGACGGTTCGACGTGCCGCTTTCCCTCAAAGACAAGGGAACCTCCTGCTCTGCCTCTCCCTTTCTCATCGTCCTTCTCTGACTCCCCCGGGAAAAGAGGGGTTGGGAGCGCTGTCTGGCTCCGCTTCCACATCGCTCTGTCTGGAAGCAGGTGAATTATTGCTGGATAAACCAGCGTGTTTGGCTGCCTTGAAAAGCACTTGCAGAGCAGTTACAGACTACTTGCTTGGCACCGTTCGCATTGAAAGGTTTCACTGTCCAGGCTGCCTCCTCCGTAGCTGGAGCCAATTACAAATTCCACCAGCGCTACCAGCCCCAGAGCCGGGTTTCCATGGCAAATGCGTTTTGGGTTCTCCACCTAAAAGCCCAGAGCTTTTAGGAAGATTGTGTTTTGCCACGAGTGTCCCAGTTTGCCTGCCTTGCTTTGCTGAAGGAGGGCTTCTGGCTTTCC
>NW_010262781.1:1502-6103 GCF_000690775.1 Eurypyga helias
AGCTGCCCGCCCAGCAGCAATGCTTTGGAGGCCTCTGACAGGCGATGCCTTGGGGACAGGCTCCCGAGCTGTGTTCTCACGCTGCTGTGGACTCCAACACACCCCTCTGCCCCTGGGGTGCTGCGTGAGGCAGAGGTATGGTCTGTCCTGGGACCTGTTTTTTCTCACGCCGGGACCTGTCCCTGCCAAGGCATCCGCTTGCTGTGCCCCACTCCTTCCGTGCATGCCTTGTGCCTTCCATGCTGTTACACACCGCAGCAAACCTGCTTTGGTTTGCCAGGGTCCTAGCTCAAGCCCTCCTTTTTTTGGCATTAAAACCGAATGAGGTGTTTGTACAGGGACTTTGCGTGGAATGAGCTGCAAGTTGCACCTTTGGCTGTGCCTGCCCACCCCACGCTCTGCACATCCCCGGCCGGAGCGTCGCGCTGCACCGCTGTCCTGACCCCATCCCGGCCTTGCACGCATCGCCTGGGAGGCAAAAAAACTTGCTGAAAAACTTTTATTTAGGCTTCCCAGGAGGTTTTGAGTTTATATATTTGCCCTTCCTCGGGGTTGCATCTGCCCAGCCTGCTCGGCAGGGACATCTCCTGCGCGCCGGGAGCCGCGCTGCGCTCTTGTCCTCTGGAATGCTCTTTTCATTGATATTTTCTGAGAACAAAAATGCCGGCTTTGTATCCGCTGCCCCTTTCTTTCCCCACGCAGAAGGGGAGGGAGAAAATGACTAAAATATTTTCTTGTAACAAAAGGCTGAGGGTGAATCTAGATCAGCCATTCTGATCCATTTAAGGCAAAATCTCCAGGATTTTCAGCAGAGAAATTAAAACACTGGAGCTTTTCTCTTTTCTTCAGCAGAACAAACAGGAGCTGTTACCACTTCCTCTAGCTCATAAACAAAACCAGCCCGACGTCTCCAGGAGAAACCCTGCCAAGAGACTTTCCTTCCTAATTGTTTGAGACTCTTTTCGGTTGTGATTAGTATTCGGGAGCGCCTGGCACACCGGCGGGAAGCTTCAGGAACAGGCTGTAGGTCTTGCTGCCAGCAGATCCTACCCTCTCTTTTCCATCCCTTGCCCTCCTTGCCTGTCCCGCTCATCCTCTCCCTCCCTGTCCTTCCTGCTTTGATTTCCTTCATCGTACTTGGCTTCTTCCACAGCTTGTGGTGGTGTCTTTCGGCCACCAAAGTCTGGCACCGGCCCTTCCTTCTGCAGCTTTGCTGTTTGCAGGAACGGCGTCAGGGCTCTGAAGGCTTTACTGGCCAGCTCTTCTGCAGTTCCTTTTCTTCCCTTCCAGGCTTTTCTCTGCTCTTGGAGGAGCTTTGGCTGGACCAGTTGCCGTGGGATTCACTTCTCCCCTAGGAAAGGGCAGGTTGGCATTTGGACCAAACTTAATAAACGCTATAAAAGGATAAAGGGTGCAGCTGCCTCCGTGTCCCACGGTGCAGGGACGGTGTGTGAGCAGAGTTTGCTGCTGGGCTGCTCGCCCATGGACCCGGTGAGATCTCTATCTGCCCCAGCATCCTCCTAACTCTGTCACCAGTAAAAATCTTTTCTGTGAGAGGATGGAAACCTCCACTGGCCTTGGAGGTCCCAGCCGCGGAGTCCTGCACGGCTGCTCGCTCTGTCATGGGACAGTGACTCATTTGAGACCATCCCTGGGGAAGCAGGGAAAAGCAACTTGGATTTTTTACTTCTGACATCCTTCCCCAGGCAGCCAGTCTGGGGCTGTGCCTGCTGCCAGTGCTGCTGCCCAGGGAGCCGAGCTGCTGCCCTGATCCCACTTTTCTGAGTTAACTCTATTGTGCGGAGAAGAGCTTTCCCACATCTCTGTTTTGTGGCTGGGTTTTAGATGTGTAACGTTGGTCTGAGTTCTGCGCTTGCATCATGTGCTGGAGATTAGGAAACCGGTAGCGATAATAAATATTGCTGAATGAGTGGGTGTGGGCAGGAGGGAGGGAGAAGAGTGATTTAAAGAGCAAGGAAAGCTGCATTTTCCCCATGGGCAACACTCTCTCTTTTCAGGGAACGAGTCAAGCTTTTACATCCTCTTTAGCAAGAGGCACTTGTGTGATAAAACAATGCAGTTTGAGTGCGTGGTTGGACATGCTCATCTGTGAAACTGGGATGTGTGTGGATGCGGTGCATATTCCCTGAGCATCCTACCTCCCCTGCAAGCGGCCACCCAAAAATCTCCCTCCAGCCTGGCCGGTGCTGGGCTGAGGGGAACCTCGAGTTGCTGGGTCCCCGTTAGCCGTGTGCCGTTGTTCGGGATGAGCATCGAAATCCCTCCTTTAGAAACCAGTTTGTTGAGTGTCGGGTGCGCGCTCCCTGCGCCTGGGAACGCACAGCTTCGACTCCGTGACTCAGCCCGAATTTCTTAATCGTAAAAACAACCACGGTGTTTTGGGCTTTTCTCACGCTTTCCCTGCCATAGTTTCCAAGCATTTTGCAAACCCCTGATGGACTCAGGCTGGTAATCCCTCTGGGCAGGCAGGTGAAGTGGTGTTTGCTTCCGTTTCGCTCTTCCAAGCGGGGGAAACTGAGGCTCTGGAAGATGAAGTAACTTATAGGGAAAGCTCAGAGCCCCATGGAGGTTGCACCTTTGGTTTTAGGGTGGCTGGGCTGGCTGCTTTGCTCCTCGCAGCCTGCCTCGTGCCGTATTTGGGACACGGGCAGCACAGTGACCCTGCCTTGCTGTTCCTGGTCTCAAGCAAGACATGCACGTATCCCTGCAGGCAGCTTTCCCCTTTCTGTGCCCACCGTAGCTGCTTGGGCAGAGAGGTCCGCAGCTGGGGGGGCAGTTCCCGGCAGCTTATCAGCAGGCTCTTATTTCGAGCTGCTCAGATGCCGCAGCAATCGGTGTTAGCCGTGTTCCTCTGGGGCAGGAAGATATTATCCCCTTTTTGCAGAAGGGAAGGGTGGCTAATGCAGCGCCGAAGGATTAGGGCTGGGATTTCCTAAAGCCTCCTAGTTAAGACGACTGGGACTTGCAAGTCACTTAAGTTACTCAAGAGCCCATGTGTAAAATTCCTGGCTGGAGCAGAATATTGAGCTCGGGCCTGGGCTGGTCCCATACATCCAAGCTCTTCAGAAGCAGTAAGGCACTGCGGTGGTGGTGGACCTCTTAAGACGTTTTCAGAGCACGTCTTCCTCCTCCTTGAGTTTCACCTGGCGAGGTTTTCATCTTACTTGTTTTCCTGATGTTTGCCCCGTCGCTGAGCTGGGGTGGGGTGGGAGAGGCTTGGCAGGGGCAGATGCCACGGGATGGGGGGTGAAAAGCAAATCTTTGAAAACAAAGTTTAGGCAAACACATGTCCGAGCCGGGAGCGGGTTCCCCTTCCTGGTGATCCAGCTCATCTTGGAGCGACCTGCGCAGCGTGAAGGCAAAGGGAGCAGCTCTGATGCTCTCGGCGGTTGGGGGAGCTCTGGGTGGTATCAGAGCGATCGCTTCCGGCTGTTGCCCTCCTGCTCAGTTCTTCTCCCTGAAGGCTTGCTTTTTGTGGGTGCTACTGTTGTATTCCCCTGCACTTTTTTCCTAATGTGAAAATGCAACTTTTTGTTTTCGGGACTGTTCTATGCTAGTGTCTTACAGCTGGGTTGTGTCTAGACTGCCCCAGTGAAGCAAGGCCTCAGAGCTGCGTATGCAACTTTATCATAAAGTAAACCTGAAATCAGTTTTGAGTATGGGCTGTTTTTCCAGCTGGGATATGGGAATAGCTGGCTGTGGAGCCAGGCACCCTGGGCATGGGCAGTGCTGTGTGGCCACGGCTTCCCATCCCTCCTGGGAAGTGCTTTGCCTTGGGGGTACTGAGGATGGGAGTGGTCCAACTTGTCATTTCTGAGGTGGAGGAGTTTGGCCTTTTCTTTTGTGGTCTTTTGGGACTGGGTGAGAGGGAACAGCTGTTGCTGGCAGCAATGATGCTGGATATGTGGCAAATAACTCCAATTTATACAGTTAAAACCCTAAAGGGGCAGAGGTAGAGTAGCCCGTGGACAGGAGGGTGAGAGGCTGGTGCTGTTGGTGCCGAGCAGCCGCGTTGTGTGTTCCTGCTGGGGCATCTCCTGGTCCAGCGCTCAGGTGAAGTTGTCTGCTTAAGAACTGTGTTCTGTTCCGATGATTTCTTTTTTTTTTTTTTTTTTGGCATCCTTTACAGTACTTGGAAGAGGGATGATGTGATGTCAGTACAGGTAGAGTGAGCTCTGTCCTGACCTCCCCTTCTTGGCCAGGACTTATCCGGATGCTCATAAAACCTCCTTTCTCCAACTCCTGAAACTTGTTCCAAGAGGCTTTGGCTGGTTCTGGGAGGCGTGAGCGTTTGCAAGGCAACTGGGCGCAGTGCCTGCAGGGTGGTAGCTGGAGAGTGTCTTCCCACCCTCCATGTGAAGCCCTTGCCATGCTCCCCAGCCATGGTCCTGCCCTGCAGCTCGCTCAGCCCTGTCCTGGTTTGCAGAAGGGAGGTCAGCTGCATGCTGTTTCCCAGGAACCCAGGATGGGGGCAGAGGGGGCTGGTTTGGTAATGCATAGAATCACAGAACGGTTTGGGTGGGAAGGGACCTTAAAGACCCTCTAGTTCCACCCCCCCTGCCATGGGCCGCGGCGCCTTC
>NW_010262781.1:6314-7293 GCF_000690775.1 Eurypyga helias
CCCAGGCACTGGAAGGTGCTATAAGGTCTCCCCGGAGCCTTCCCTTCTCCAGGCTGAACTCCCCAACTCTCCCAGCCTGTCCCCATGGCAGAGGGGCCCCAGCCCTTGGAGCATCTCCGTGGCCTCCTCCGGACTCACTCCAACCAGTCAATTGTAATCTAGTAAGTGACTTCTTATTTGTCTTAAAATGTGTTGAGGCCTGCTGAGCGCATCCTTCTTGGGATGCTGGTGGAGAGAGGGGCTGCATAGGTCTCCACGCCACGACTGGCTGCTGGGAAGGAGCTGGATGACCTCAAATGTGCCGATACCAAAGAGGTGATGCTGGGAAGCTCAAGGTCAGGAGCATGGGCATCTGAAGGTGGATTTGAGCAAGAAATCCCCTTAGAGCAGGACCCTGCTGTCAGTTCCTCCCCTGGCCATGATCCATCCCCATCCCAGAGTGGGTTCTACATGACAAACATCTGATCACCTTGTTGGTTGCTTTTTTTTTTGTTCCCTTGTCCCTGATTACATCAAAATGAGACTGACGGTGGTGGGAGAGGGCAGCCACGACAAGGCCGATGGGTTTGTGTGTCAGGGTCTCCCCAAGTGCCTCTGCTTCCCCGCAGAGCCGGCCGGCTCCCCTGCCGCGGGGAGTCCTCGCTCATAAAGAGCAGCGCTAACAGAGGATTAATGGTTAATCGGTTGTTCACGGAGGGTTATAAACAACCTGTCGGGCTCTTTAACACCTTTCACTGATGTGCTCGTTGCCCTTCATAACACATTCCTGTCTGTCTGATGCAGCCTTGTAACATCGATTAATCACTCGTTTGCTCCTGCTGCTGAATGTGGCTTGGGGGGTGCTCAGCAGCCCGTGGGCCTCGCCTGCTGTGCCAGGATTTCCAAATTTCTCAGGGGACCTAGTGGGGGCTGGCAGGCAGCCCGATGGGGCACCTGGAGAACAGGGAGGCACTGCAACCCTCCTGCTCAGTGCTGTGCC
>NW_010262781.1:7322-7951 GCF_000690775.1 Eurypyga helias
AGGAGCTGGGGATGGAGATGTTTTAGGGTGTCAGCAGACACCGCAAAGGGCAGGTCCAAGGAAGGTCATCTAGGCTGGCCCCACTGATACAGGGATTCAGCACTGAAGGCTTCTGGATCCATCAAGTTGATGTAGAAACAGACCCAAGTCCACTCTGGGTCAGCTCCCACCTCCCAGGAGGTGAGTCCTGGCCCCAAGCAGCTCCCTGCCCCACAGAGCTCTCCCGTGCTGGTTTTGGTGCTCTCCCTTGCCGTTCGGGATACGGCGTGCACCCTTCCTCCGGGGAACTCGCCTGGTTAAGCAAACACTGCTGGGATATTACCTGTCTGTTAACCTGTCAGCGCTGTTTTGCAGCTCCGTTTAATCTCCGGTTGTGGAATTTCCCCTGCAGTTTCTGCCTCCCCCTTGCTGCCCCCTTCCCACGATCGGGGTAATTAAATATTGTCTGAGTCCCGTCACTTAATGGCCCAGTTGTTTGCCAAGGGGAGATAACCGACTGTTTGCTTGCTGTAGACCAAGGACATGGGCAGCTCATGCCCAGACAGGGCAAGTCACCAGGCCACGGGGTGACGCATGTGACATCTGGCTGCGGTGGCAGGGCTCTTCCCGTGGGGCACAGCCAGCACCTG
>NW_010262781.1:7990-29207 GCF_000690775.1 Eurypyga helias
GGGAAAGATCCCCGGTTTCCGTGTCTTTAGAAACTTCGGTCTCACCATGAAAGGAGGTTCCACCTTTTATATCTTTGCATTTTCCACTTTTTTTTTTTTTTCCTTGTTCTAAGCTGCTGTTTGACTTGTTTTTGTTCTGAAGCCTGAGGCTGTTGGTAGATGCTCACCCACGTCTAGGGCGGGAGGGCTGACCAAGCACTGGTGTCCCCACTGTCCCCCTGCCCGCATTAGGCTGGGAGTGGAGACCGCAGTTGGTTCTGGATGGAGGAAGCAGAGACCAAATGTCCATCACGAGTGAGGTTGGGGGGTAGTCCTGGGCTCTGCTGCGTGTCCATAACTGTGTGCCAGGGTTGGAGCAGATGAGCGGGAAGTTGCTCATGTGCTCCCTCGTGGAGGCTGGTCCCTTGTAGCCGTATTTCTGCGGTGAAGGTCGGTGGTTTCTCCATCCGCGTGAACTCGTCCCACATCCAGTGCGTGGGCTGGGCTCTCCCTCTCCCACCCCCCTGGTGCCCTGCAGGGTCCATGTGCTGGAGACACAGTCCATTCCTTTGTGAATGGTGACGGGGCTTTTGCAGCTGAGTGTGCCCTTGCCAGTCATCCGTAATCCCGTAGGATGGGCCAGGGGATGTGGAGTGTGTGCCAGAAGAGCCCAGCTTGCCTTCCTGTGCCCAATGGATTGATGATAGCACAGAGAAGCTGTGGATGCCCCATCCCTGGGAGTGTCCAAGGCCAGGCTGGATGAGGCTTGGAGCAACCTGGGGTATGGAAGGTGTCCCTGCCCATGGCTGGGGTGGGACTGGGTGGGCTTTAAGGTCCTTTCCAACCTAAACCATTCCATCATTCTATGTTGGGGAAAAATTCCCAAGCCTGAAAGGCCATCCTGGTCTCTCACTGTTGTACTCAAGTCTTCGCCAGGCTTTAGGCTAAACCCGGTGCCGGGGGATGAAAGCGAGCTGCCCCATCCGGACCGTACCCAGGTGGAGCGGTGAGGATGGACTACAGCCGGCATCCACCGGCCGTGCAAACGGTGGGCTGTGGTTTATTGGTTGTTTGCTGTGCCGTGGGGCGATAAGACTCTCCTCTGGGGAAGGTGAGGGGGCTGGTGGCATGGCTGTGCATCCTCCCTTCCCCCTGCCCGGGGCGGCTGCCTTGCAGCGCTGGTTCGGGTAGCTCTGATCAGAACAGCTTCGTGCCTGGACGGCGTGAGGAGGTTTATAGACCTGTTACTACTTCTAAGTGAACAGGCAAGTCGGGTTTTAAATCCCAGGAGCTCTGAACTCAGTCTATATGGTCTGCCCGGGAGGTGGAGTTTCCCTTGCAGAGGGCTTTGGGATCCTCTGGGATGATGAGCCATGTGTCAGGGTTGGATTTAATACATACTTAAGGCTGTCTGTGAAAGCCAACTCTCAAGCCAGAAACAAAGTCTGAGTGAAAAACTCAGAAGGAAGAAAACTCCCAAATTATGATTTCTGGATACTCTTTAATTTTAAGGATTAGGAGTCCAGTTTCTGCCTTTCTCCAGGGTTACCATGAGCGCAGTTATAAATTAAAACTGCTGCAGAACTGGCTGCTGCTGCCAGAGCTCTCGAAGCCTGGATGCCGCTTGGCTGCAGATGTCCTTGCTTCACCTTTCCACAGTCGAGGGAAAAAACCGTTTACACTTGGCTAGAGAAAGGAGTGTAAACAGTAAAATACTGAGCTGGTGCCCTGTGAAACCCATCACGTAGCTGGGCCCCCCAGTCTGGCCCCGCTCCGCTCTCTCGGGCTGAGCTCCGAATGGGCCGGGCTGGTCCTGGAGCCTTGCCGGGACTTTCTTCCAGTGCAGATCCAGCTCTTGGCTGGTGCCTGACCTGGCCCAGCACTTGGGATGGATCCTGGGACACGGTGATGGTGGATCTGCTGTGGAGGGGAGTGCCCCAGGCTGGATGCGGCAGGGCTGGATGCTGTAGGCTGATGAGCCAGTTGAAGGCAGCGCTGGATGGACTCTTTGCTGTTAGTGAGACCACCCATCTCTCCCCAGCTCCTTATTTTTTTTTGCAGTTAAAGCCTATTTCTATTAGTCAGGGCAAGATTAATGCCCTGAGTGAGTGGCAGCGACAAGTCCATGGGTGCTGTGGGCTGAAAGCCTGGCTCGGTGCTGTGCACCCAGGAATCATCTGGGAGGGGGGCCAGCCACTCCCCCGGCATCCCACCACCACGGGCAGGAGCTTTACCAATGGTTCCTGTTTTTCCCAACCCCTCTGAGCTGTTTGGTACCTGCAAAGGGCTCCAGCAGCCCCCCCACCTCCCCCTGCCTGTACACTTGAAATGAAGTTGCTGACTGTATGGGCTCCCCTTTGTCTTCCCTTCTGGAAGCTTGTGCTACCTCTTGAGCTGGCTCAAAGGCTCTTCTTTGGGGGGTGGCTCAGTAGGCAGTACAGAGGAATGAGAGGAGGAAATCAAACACTGTGGGTGCTGGGCCAGCACCCTGGGAGCTGCTCTGTGACTGGGCTGCCAAAGACCTCAGGCTCTGCTCGGCTGCTCAGAAGTCCCTTGGTAGCACAGGGAAAGGGTTTGGTTTAACCCCTCAGAGGCAGCAGAAGTCTTCACAGATGGGATGTGAGATGCAGCCAGACCCCGAGCAGTGCTCTAAGGGGGACGAGGCATCACTGCCCCCACGCTCGGGGATGATGTGCGTAGGGGCCAGCCTGGTCCAAGCTCTCTGAAGTGACTCTGTGTCTCAGAAAGGGCAGGTGTTCACTCCTCTTCCATTTAGGATGCTGTCTCAGGGCTGGCACGCTTGGTGATGACGGGGACCTGGCCCCCGCTATCGTAGGTACCATGTCGCTGGTGCCCATGAAACTTCATATTAAAAACTTCACGTGAAAACCAACTTGGTGTTGGCTTTGTGCAGTGCCGCCTCCTCTCGCTCTGGCTTTGAGCCTTGCGAGCACAGGCCAGTTTGGGGATGCCTCTGAGCAGATGTCACTGTGGCTGCAGGGGCTGGGCATTGTGGGATGCCCCGCTGAGCCCCCTGCATGCCGACCCCCTGGGCACGGCACCGTGGTTGCCTCAGTGCAGCAGCTTGCAGGCCAGGCAAGCAAGGAGCAGCGGTGCTGCCCGCTTTGGGATGAGGTGACACATCCCATCAGAGGTGGCCGTAAGCTCCTCACCATCCCAAGCTGGAGCTGTTGGAGCCTCGGTACTTGCTGCAGGGTTGCTCTAGTTTAATCGTGGCCCTTTTCCCCAAATCTCTCTTAGAGTTTTATTTATTTAAGTAGTAGATTCTGTCTGGGGCTGTTTTAGAGGATTAAGGTCCCCAAGTGCGTGTTGTTCTGCTGTGGTATGGGAAGGCAGCGTGTGATCCAGCCTTACCTAGAGCGGCTCATTACTGGGGGCAGAGAGGTTTTTGGGTTTGGTCTCGCCCTCAGCCACGTGAACAGCCTGGCTGGCACTGTATGATTAAATTAGTTTCTAGGAGAACAAATCCCGGATTAGGGTAGCCATTTGCCATGCTGAAAGTGGAGCCCTGCTAATTAGGTTTATGTAACGGGCTCGCATGGCGTTCTGTAATCGGCGGGGGGAGAGCTGGGGTCGGCGGAGGCGCTGGTTAATTGGGAAGCACGATGGGGTCCCCGGTGGCTGCTGGAGCTGCTGAAATCTGGGCTGAACTTCTGCAAATTAAGAACACTGAAAACAGTAATAAAGCAAGCGTGGCAAGGCATTGCGTCCAGCAGTACCGAGAAATGTGTGCGGAGCAATCGAACTGCGTGTCCTCCGCTTGGTGCGGAGGCGTCTCCGACTTGGCTTGTGGTACAGGCGCCTTTTTCTCGGGATTTTGGCTCTGCTCAGCACCCTCTGCCCCTCTCCGGGAGTAGGTGTCTGCACGCCTGGAAGGCAAAGCAGTGCCGGGGGTGTTTGTCCCGCTCGTGTCCCCTGCTGCAGGGTTAACTGAAGTGGCCCCTGCTGTGTTACCCGTGGGTGCGTGCCGCAGCCAGCCGTGGCAGGACCCCTTGGACCCTTTGCACGACTGCAGTCCAGCTCCTGGCCGCGAGTGAGGTCTGGGCTTTGTCAGAGCCCCAGATGTGGGCAGGTTCCCGCAGGAGATGCTTGGTTTCCTTGGATCTGTTGGCACTGTTACAATTTCCCGGCTGGGTAGGCAGCATGCAGCATCTGGATGGCCCCGCCAGCCCCCTCCCTCCCGCCGAACAAACCCCAGTAAAAACTGCCCAGCGAGCCTCAGTAAAAATTAATGGAGTAGTCCAAGGCTAATCCATCCCAGGGAAATGTAGATTAAATCCCTGCAGCGATGGGAGACTTTCCTTCCAGCTGTGATCGAACTGTGCATTTTCCCTCCCCGCCTGCCATCCCCCCCTCTGCCGGCAGTGGCCAGGGAGGGTGGCACAAAGGGACATCGCTGGCATCGCGGTGATGGGGGGGAGTAGCTGGCCCTGTGACAGGTTGGTGGGATCTATAGCAAGAGGCTGAGCTGTTACTCCAGCCTGTAGGTGGGACGGAGACTTGGACAAGCAGTGGGTGGGGATTGCTCACAGGGCATGTTTCTGGGGCCCTGGGGGGGGACATGTGATGGGGAAGTGGGGACACAGCGAAGGGTACTACGTGTCCTACATGCCAAGCCTGCCGTGGGCAGGGGTCTGCGAGCATCAGTGCATCACTGAGCTGCTGTGCTGTCCTCTCCCAGGCACCCTGTGAGCCCCTGGGATCAGGGTAGGGGGCTTGGTGGGACCCTCTGGGATTTACCCTGGGACATGTCTAGAAATAGAAGGTCTGGTGGGAATATTACAACTGGAAAACATCCCCCCCTTGCGATGGGCGCTTGTGTGGGGATGCGCGATGGCCATTTGCTGCGTGTGCTCCTGGAGCCTGGGCTGTCGGTGGGTCTTGGCAGAGGTGAGGCTCATCACAGCAGCATCCAGCCCCCCCCGCAGAGTTGTGGTTGTATCCCAGAGGAGCTGAATGGGCTTGAGCAGGAGCTGATGGGTGACGGTTCAGGTCCCTGTTAACGGCATGAATGAGCTGTAGGGGGGAGCAGCGGCCAGGCTGGTGGCACGTACTCCTCCTGCCACAGCTCAGAGCATCGGTGGTGGCTGAGGAAGCAGGGGAGGGCCTGGGCCAGGACTTCATCGCTGGGGTGGGTCAGTCAGGCTGATGCTGCCGGTGTTGTGATGGCAGAGCTGGGCTGCTGAGGTCTCTGCATCCCTGAGTTTTCACCACTGGGAGCAGCGGTGGCTCATCCTCCCTCTCCACTGGCATTTTGTTCCTTGGGGCCAGCCCAAAGCCCTGTCAACAGCTTTGGGATACAGGCAGGGACTGTGGAGATCCAGCATCTCGCAGATGATCCCCACGGGCAGGTGATGTCCCGGGAGTGCACCGGGGCTGTCACATGCTGCACGGGCTTTTCCTTGCACTCCATGCACATCCATCCTCTGCTTTATCCCTGTGTGTCCGACCCACCACCAATAGTGCTGCGGAGCTTTGATCTGCTCTGAGTGATTAAATTCGTATCATCCAGACTGACAGCTTAATATTCCTCAGCGAGGCCGCGCTAAATTAGTTGTGTCTGTCTTGCCAAAGCTGCAGAAATGCTTTCTGACAGCTACAGGCACTTGATACGTATCTTTTTTTTTCCCTTTTCTTTTCCTTAGTATCCAGTTAAGAGTTGCCTTTGCTCTGTTCGGGGCATCCTTCCTCGTATAAACTCTTCCATCGCTGCTGGAGTCGCTTTGTCTGTTGAGTGGAACCAGCTGCCTCGGAGTGTGGCTGCGGGCGCAGGGGCCGGTGGCCGCGTGGGAGCGAGCTCGGCACTTGCAGAAATACCCTGTTGTCCTATTTTTAGATTTATACTCGTATGTATTTGTCGTAGTTTGGGTTGAAATCTTTTTATTTAGGGAAAATGATGTGCTAGCTCAGCCCAGAGCAGGGAGATTGGTCCAAATTCTCCCTGTGTCCAGAGGTCTGCTTGGCATCGGTGCTTGGAAGCTGGGTTTGTCCTCAGGCTGGTTGTCCACAGCTCGTGGCCTGGAATGGCCATGGATCTGTGTTAGTGGTGTTGCAGCAGCGGCTGTAACTCGGCACTGGCAGCCTTTCGGCTGTGGTGTCCAGCCCTGGAAGGCACCCATGAGAAGTCAGGTTGGCTAGGTGTATCAATACGTGCTGCTAAAAGCTGCATTGCCCAGCTCATCCCTGCATCCCCAGTGGTGAGGAGGTGGCTGCTGCTTCTTTCCAGGTGAAGCTCACGGTTGCAGCTCCCAGCAGGATCAAACCTAAGGAATTGGCATCAGCCTGCAGTGGTCACCCAGCATCTGAGCCAGGGGAGGGCTGTTCCCAGGGACTGGCTCAGCAGGGCCAGTCCCTTCAGGTGGTGGCCTTGGCTTTTTGGGGATTCCCTGGAGCAGATGATGCCTCTCACCTCCCTGAGGATGCTCCAGGCTTTCTCCACCATGGAGCTGCAGCCCTTTTGGGGTGAAACATAGTAATTTGCTGATTCCTAAGCCCAGCTGAAATGCCTTTGAGGATCTGTCAGCAGCACATCTGTTTCACCAAATCTTCTGTGGACCAAATTTTCTCCTAGCAGATTTGGGACAGCTTCTCCCTTCCTCTTAAACTAAGTAGACTGTAGCTTCGGATTTTCACATGCACGATGACAGACCGGGGTTATGAGACAAGGGACATCCCCTGGTGCAAGAGGGTTGGATGAGAGAGGGGAAATAAGGCTCGAGATCCACTTCAAACCTTTTCAGCCAACTTGGAGAAAGCGTTTTCCTTGCCAAGAGCTTAAAGAAGAAAGAAAAAAAAAAATACACCCTTCATAATTGCCACATTTAGAGGAAGGAATTCTAAATAAAAAGTTAATCTTCTCCAAGGATTAGCAAAGCATGCGGCGTCTTGTCAGACGTGGAAGCAAAGCGGAGTCCATAATTTTTTAAGACAAGAGAGATGTTTCTGTTCTAGCCTGTCTTCGCCGTGTGCCGCCCAAGCCACCCGTGCAGGGGCCGAGGTCCCTCGTCCCATCTGAGGGGGATGAGTTGTTGCTGACCTGCCTCTCCCCGCTCCAGCTCTTCGTGTGAATGGCTTATTTCGGCAGAGTTCCTTGTGTGACGGTATGCGAGAGGTTGGGATGCTGCTCGCCTGTCTCCTCGCAAAGAGATGCTGCAGCACCTTTTCAGCTCCGGGAAGAGCCTCGTGCATCAGCTGTGAACTGGAGGAGGTGGCTGCTGGCGTTGGGGGATGATGGTTTGGGCAGTTGAGCCGTGAATACACCCGGATGGATGGTTTTGGTTTTCGCAGGGCCTGAGCGTGTGGAGTTACTAGTCGCTGTTAATTGCGGTGGGAGGTCTGGGAGTTGAGCATGTTTGGTGCCTGGACGCAGAGGCATGGAATTAAGAGCTGCTGTTTCCAACTGTGGGAGCTCTGGTGAAAGTCCTGTGTTTCCCCGGCTGGCAGGGATGCTTTCTGGCACGGGAATGGGGGAGCTGCCACGCGTGTCCCCACATCCTGAGAAAAAGCAGCCCCTCATTGTAGGTTTAGTTCCACCCCTGCCCTTATTTATAGCTTATTTGTTGTTATTTGTCAATGATCTGCTCCGTCTTCACTGCTGATGAAGGCATTTGCAAACCCCAGGCTTGGCTTTCGAAACACAGATGCAGATCGGACACGGTTAACTTGAAGATGCTGTCTGCGCCGTGCAGGGGGTCGGGTCCTCCTGCATCCCAGCATCCCAGGTGCTCGAGCCCCGCCAGTGGGAGACAGCTATGGAAATCGCCTGTCCCCTCCTCCCCGGCACAGCCAGGCGTGGATGATCCAGTACCAAACCAAGAGGAAGCAGTTGAGTAGGACTTTCCTTTGCTTTCCCAAATCCTTCAGCTTGCCCAGCATCACCGGGAGTCAGCAATGCCCTGGCCACTCGCTGAGCTCTGGTTTAATATTTC
Source organism: Eurypyga helias (assembly GCF_000690775.1). NCBI lineage: Eukaryota > Metazoa > Chordata > Aves > Eurypygiformes > Eurypygidae > Eurypyga > Eurypyga helias. Next base: position 15,919 of record NW_010262781.1, read on the forward strand.
CTCTGTCCTGGGAGAGCTCAGGTGAGCCGAGGATCCATTCTGGATGCTGACAGAAACACAGCACGGCTCAGTCGGAAACCCTCATCCCACGTTTTCCATCGCTCACCACCTCTCCAGTGTTGCACACCAGCTGGGACAGGCAGCCCTGTCCCAATTCCATTATTTCTATGTATTTACTACATTTTCTTTTATTTACCGATTACCGTCGGTTGATGCATCAGCTGAACGCGCTGGAGGAGGTTTGCATGTGCTGGATGGTTGGGTCGATGCTCAAACCTGCCTTGTCCCCGCCGCAGGCTTGCCGGGGGGGTGGGACCTGGAGGAAGATGCTTTTGCTGCCGGTCATTTACACCTGAGCCCGGCTCGGCGGGGGAGAGGCTCTGCGCCTGCAAGAGGTTAAAACTTTGCCCCTGTGTTTACTTTAGTTGGCTGCCACACTGCATAATAACCTGTCAGCACTTCAGGTGGGGATTTATTTGTGCATTAAAAATTGCCTGGGGCGGGCGGATGCAGACACTCTGCAGCATGCTGGAAAATGTGCCTCCAGCGTAAAAACAGCCTCTCCAAATATTTCACCCTTTTAATAAGTGCATTTAATTAAAGTCATATAACTTTTTTTTTATTATTATTAAAAAGGAGGGAGGGGAGGAAAAGAAGTGGGGCCTGCTGAGGCTGCGAGCAAAGGCTGGAATACAAAGAGGGGGTTTAAATGTGCGTATTTAATGGAAAAGTCATCAACAACATGTTGTGTTTCTCTTTATTTCCCAGCCTCACTTCTGATTGTGGATAGAAAGTTGACGGGGGTTTCTGGATTTCCAGACTCCCTTTTCTTTCCCTCTCTCCAACCACTTCCCTTCTTTTGAAATGTTGCAGAATTACTAATTTCTCCTGACGATGTTGCTCTTGGATAGACTTGTAGTTACTTCCTCTTTGCTCGTTTAACCTTTCCATCGGATCCGGGTGAATCTTTAAGCCACCTCTTTTACTGTGAGCACCTCGAGGACTCTGCAAAGCAGGTCCCTTTTCCAGTCCCAGAGGAGGAATAGGAGGAGCTTTGGGAAGGGGCAGGGAGGTGGATGATGTTTTGAGATCCGTTGGTGGGAAGATGCTTTGCTGTGTGCTGCAGGGAAGGGAGGGGTGTGCTGAGGGGATTCTGGGACCCATTCTGGCTCCCAGCCCTGTGGGATGGAAGTCACAAGGCCACCATGGCCCCGCGTGTGCCCACCCCCATCCGAAATCTGTGCCCCCTAACCAAGGATTTAAGCTGGGCTTAATCTTTCAGGCAGGAGCATGGCTCATCTCCAGTGGCTGGACCGGAACTGCCGGTGTGCCAACCTCCCTTTAATGTCACAGCTGACATCAGCGCTCGTGTCAGGAGCAGGGGGGGGATTTCAAAGCTCCGCTGAGTCCAAGTTGATCAAATCCCATATGGGAATGTGTTGAGAGATGCGCAGTGCACAAAGCGCCTTTATCCCGACGCAGATGGCGTTCATACGAGCTGCGCTGCGGCACGGCCAAGGGGGTTGCCTTCCTCGTGTAGCTACGCCGTGCCCTGAGATGCAGTCAGGCAATTTTAAGGATGATTCTGCATATTTTCCAAAAAAATGGAGAAGCTGAGGAGAGGAGACAGGAGGAACCACTTTTTATCCTAAAAGTTGCTGATACTCTTGAAATGTGTTGCCGTTACAACACAAGCAGCTCCGTATTGTCCAGTGAGAGCCCTAAATGCTGCTGCATCCTTAGTGGGACTTGGAAGTCGCGCTGAAAATCGCTCTGAAATGTGATCTTGCTCCTGTTCCCCATGAGCATCGCTGAAGGGGGGGAGAGGACCGCGTCCTGAGTGGTGATGCCTGTGTACGTGGTGGGGATGGGATGTTGCGGCGTGCGCTTTCTTATCCCTCCAAGGAGGAGACGTGCAAAAAAAAAAAAAAAACCCACAGATAAAAAGACACTTTCACAGACTTTTCTTCACAGGGCAGCTGGTCTCTGCACGTTTCAGATGCTCGTGGGCTTTTCTCTAATGCAGGATTGCGTTTCCAACCCAGCACCCAAAGGGCTCTCCCCATCCGTTTCTCTGAAATGCAGTTTGGCAAGATTTTGGTGCTGCTGATTCTTCGTGCGTTCTTGCAGCCTCTCCCTCCCTGAAGATGGCTCTTTTTTTTTTCCCCAAAGGAATAAAATCTGGTGGCTTTGAAATCCAAGGAGGGGCAAGAGATGTGTGGATAATAGTGGATGCTGTCCTTGGCACTGGAGCCTGGCTGGTGAGGAGGTGTGTGGGAAGGGGAAGCTTTGCAGACCTGCACAAAACAAAATGGTTTTTAATGGCATAGAGGCAGGTGAAGATGGGAAAACATGGTCCCTTGGTCTGCTTCCCCTCCCTCCTCCAAGGCATCACTCCAGCCCCTGGGCCTGTCTCTGCTGGTGGCTTTGCTGGCCCTGCCCGGTTTGGGGGTGGGATGTTGAGGACCAAAAGGGGTATTTGGAAGTACAAATACACGGTGTGATTTGGTGCAAATCCGAAATAGCACAGGGTTGCTGCTGGGGAGGCTTGGGCAGCCGGTGGAGTGGGGCTGGGGGTTGTTGGGGGCTCCCCTCCAGAGCACATCAAAAGGCCTCTTGTGCCTGCCAAGCCTGGGCCAGGGTAACAGCCCTTTCAGCCAAGATCCATGGGAAGATCTGGGCTCTCTGGAGCTCATGGATTTCCTTGGGAGCTCAAGCACTGAAGGAGGAGCCAAGAGCCTTTCTGGGGATCTGGCTGGTGGGTACCAGGTGGCTGTTGGCCAGTGTGAAGTAGTGGTCTCTTCTGAAGATGCTGTGTGCCCTGCCCGCACCGAGGATGGATTTTCCCTCATGGGAGCCAGCCATCAGAGATATTAGCTGGATGCAGGAGTAAGCCGGTCCTCCTCCTGGAGCTCTGTGTTTAGCTGCGGGATGGTTGAGCGCCCTCAGTTTTCCGATTGGGAAGGGACCTGGGCAAAACTGCATGGAAGAGGGGGAAGACAGTGCTTTTTTCCTTCCCTTTGCAATGGGATGGGCACAGGCACGTGTCCCTTTCAACTGGAGCTGGCTCGGGGAGGCTGGCTCCTGCCTGAGCTGTCTCCTTCCAGTTGATGACTCTGTGGATTTATGGACTAGGGAAAAGACTAGATGGCTTTCTTTGGGGTGGCTGGGAGGGCCCCAGCAGGTCGTCAGCTGCTGCAGGCACAGGGGGAGCATTAATGACATTCCCTGGGGTAGCACGAGGAACCCTGTGCTCCCAACCCAGCAGGTTTCGTGGCCGGGGCCGAGGCTTTCGGCGGAAGCCACCACGTGGGACCGTGATGGGGCGGGAACATGCAACCGCTCCCCAGTCCTCAGACAGTCACCAGATCTTGTCCCAGCCCTAAATCCAGGTCATATGAATCTTTATTTTTCTTTTCTTCTCCTGTCTGGAGTCTGCTCTATTCTCTTTCATTTCCAGCGAATGAACCCGCTGCAGAGACTTGCGTTCCTCTGAATAATCTTAGGCAAGCAGGGCCTGGCTGCAGATTCTTAATTAAGCAAACTTGCTCTTGCCTTTCTTTGCCCATCCCCTGGCACCACGTCTGGGGACCCTCGGGTACCTTTAGCGTGGTGCTCTGGGTCAGCGCCGGCCGTATCGACAGGAGGAATGGGTTTGCCGTCGGGATGCTGCGGGTTCCTTTGCGCCTCTTGCTCTGTTTTATTTTTCTTGCTGGCAGAGGGAACAAATTCCCTTTTGCATGAAATTGAATTAATTTAGCCTCTCCACAAAGCATCCCTTTTTGTCTTTCCCTCTCCATCTCATGCCTGAAGTGCAGGAGCATGCATCGCCTCTCCCTGAGCTGGTGCAGGGGTGCCTGTCCCTTCTCCCCCCCTCTTATCTCCCTGTCCCCCTTCATTTACCTGTGGCAGCCAAATGAGCTCCCCATCCCTGATATCCTGGCTCACAGCTTTCCCCCCACAGAGATTGGGTAGTTACTTAGTTTTTGATTTTGGTTTTTTTTTTTAATATATTTTTGCACACTACCAGTTTTTAGCCCCGTTCACACCAGCTCCAGGTCTTGGGTCTCTGTGCCAAAGCGCACCCTTCGCTTGCCAGGGCTGCAGTGAGCTGCTACCAGCCCCGGTGCCGATGAGCTATGGGGTGGGGGGCAGGAGTTACGGCTGCTTTGGGCTGGGAAGGGGACAATAAATTCATGTTTGGGCTTTTGGAAGAGATGGGGCTACTCCTGCAGTCTGGAATAGCTCAAATGGGCATTTTCCTTTCTAATGTATCTCCAAGGGGAGTCCCCATTCCCCCCACAGGATTTTCTCATTCCCCCCTAATTCTGGCGCAGGAGGGAGGGATGTGCTGTTCAGTGTCAACAAAGTGGATGTGGCCTTGGAGTACAAACCTCTGGGGAGGGTGCTGGGGGAGAGCTGTTCCTGCGGAGATGGAGCGATGTGTGAGCGTGATGGGAGTGGGAGCTTGGTGGGAATCTCCCCGGCTGGGGTCAGCAGGCAAGCTGGGGAAGATTCCCCAACCAAGGAAGGATGTAGGGGTTGGAGAGGTTTGGTGCTGTGCATGGGCCAGGACACCAGGAATGGAGGATGGAAAACTGGTGGAGCGTTTGGGATAAAGGGAGGACAGAGAACTTCCATGGAGAGGAAGGGTGTGGGATGCCCATGGGGAAGATGGACCGTGGCTTATGGCCATGGGGTCAAACCTTTCTGCTCTCCCAGTGTGGGCCTGACGGGGCTGGGTCCGAGGGACGACGGGGAGAGTCCAGCGCTGAGGTCTGGTGAGGCCTCCCCACCCCCCCCCGGGGCCAGCCGCTGCCCTGCGGTCCCAGCAGCGTCTGCAGCACGGCGGCCACAACGCTGCTCGGGGGGGTGTGGGTTTGGGATCTGCCTCCCCCGCTGTCCCACACACCCGGCCTGCCGCTAAAAGGGTTTATTATTCAGCCTGCAGATGCCAGGTAAGCTCTGCTCCTCCATAAAACTCAGGCAGGCGCTAGGAAAACATGGCCCTGCCAGCTCCGTCTAAAAAAAAAGAGAGCTGTTCCTTCTCCTCCACCCCAGCCAGGCCCCTTTCCCATCAGTGCCGCCGCGGGGAGCTTTTTCCCACCTAGCAAGAGGAGCAGGGCGGGAGGGCAGGAGCCGTCGCTTCCCAGTGAGCAGAGGATTTCCCAGGTTTCTCCTGGAGCTCTGGCACATGGCTTGCAGACCCCTCCTGCTCTACCTGCCGTGCCGGGAAGTGCTCAGGGTGGGATTTGGTGGTGTTTTATTGGGTCCCTTTTGTAAATCACTGACCAGATATGAGTGAGCGCTGCCAGCATCCCGCACGCCCCGGCAGGGTGGTGCCCCGCATCCACAGCCGCATCACCTCTGCCCCTTCCCTGCCAGCAATCATGAGTGGTGCTCCTAATTTTGCTGGTTACGCTCCGGGAGAGAGCAAGATCTGTCCAGGTGATGGGAAGACCCTGTAGTCGTGTGTGACGTGAGCAATCCCAGGGTATGGGGGCTCCTCTCCAGATGTTGCACCATGTTTTATGAGGAGCGATGGTTGCGGCTTAGCCGATTGATTTATTTACCCAAGGGGACTGGCTGGGGACAAAACACTTTGGCTCCTGGGGCAGTTGGCATGATGCTCGGAAGGGCTCGTTGCTTCTTCCAAGCCGGCGAGCGGGAAGAGCTGGCACAGGGGGTGCCTGCTGCAGGCGTGGGCGGGCGCGGGCCGGCGGGACGGGAGCGCGGCCCGTGCTGCAGGTACGGACACGCAGATGTGCGGTTGGGCGAGGGAGGCGTGCAGATGTTCCTGGAATTCCCAAGCCGGATACGAAGCAGCAAACAGGATGCGTCGGGGTGGGGGAGAGCTTGCCAAGAGCTTGACAGAACGAGAGGATCCGTTTTCTGCCCTTGCGATGGCTGCGCTGAGCTGGGGCCACCCTGGATCCTAAATCCCAGTGGGAGCGTTGCGATCCGGGGCCACCCTGCAGCGGGGAAGGAGCGTGCGTGGACATGCGTGCCTGCCTGCGCGCGTTTCCGATGGTTTCTGCTCCCACTGCTGAGGCGTGGGACGGATTGCAGCCAGCCAGCTGGGTCCGTGGAGGTGATGCTCTTGCTCTGGATCATCCCTGCTCACATGGGGCCAGGACCTCATTAATTAGCAGACGTATACCTTTGGAAAGCGAAAGCGCAGCAGGATGGAAATCCTGTAGATGGCAAGAATGTGCTCTGCTCCGCTCCTGGGTGTTGCTCCCGTGCACGGCTTGTGGGGACCGCTGTGCAAGCCCGGTGTGTGGGTACAGGGCTCCAGAAATGTGTTCAGCCAAAGCCTGGGCTTGGGAGAGTTTTCCTTAGGACCTCAGGGAGCACATTTGAGGTTCCTGCCAAGAATTCAACATCTGCACAATTGATACTTGGCAGGAAATTTTAAAATTCATGCGTGTTCCCTGAGGTGAGGAGGGAAAGTGCCTGGATCTGCAGATCCGTCTCTGCTCTGTCCCCAGGCCAGGATGGATCAAGACTGAAATTTGGAAGCCTGAGGGACATGGGACAGTGGGGTTCCCAGGGGAATTTGGTTTTTGGGTATCCTTCTGCCTCCCGGGCTGGAGTTTCTTCTAAATGTCAAGTGGTGACAGTGTATCCTGGTGCGTGAAGGGTGGCAAATCGTGTTGAATGTCACCAGCTCAGGGCACGGGAGGCTCCAGCAGAGATGGAGAGGAGGCCTTGCCTTGGCAAGACAGCCTGGATCTGTTAGCAGGTCTTGCTGCTGGGGCTGATCCGTGCTACCCTGCTGCCTGCAGGCTCCTGATCCGAGCCCCAGAGCTTGGGTAAGCTGGGCCATGGCATCTGGGGCTCCTTGTGCAGATTTGCCATGCACCATGGCTGGGGACCCCCGGGTGGCATGGCTCGCCAGGAGCCTGGCCAGGCTCTCCCCAGCAGCTGCAGCATCTTTAAGACCCCCTGTGCTCCGACCGTGAGGCTGTTGGCCAAAACAAGCTCCTGGGTGTTGCAAACCAGATGTTTAAAGACCACAAAGCTGTCCCCGTTGTCCAGTGCAGAAACGCTTCCTTCCTGGATCGTCACTTCCCGAGACTTCAAGTGAAAAAAGCAGCTTGGTCTGTTGATATCTTGGCCTTAAAGCCTTTGGTAAATGCCCTCTGTTTGCAAGAGGTGATTTTTGTTCCTGGGTCCATCCCGGGACAACCGCCCCGCTCCCGGCCACGCGTGCTTGCCCGGGGTGGCAGGTGGGTTTTCTGCCGCTGTCAGCTGGAGATGGCCGGGGCGATAATCCTCCCTGAAACAAAAATAAAGAGCAGAACCGGTTGGACAGAAAGTGCCGTGGCGGAGGGGGGAGCACAGAGGGCACCAGGGGCGTGCGCGTAGCCGGCGAGCTCTGATGAAGTAGGAGGGAAGCGCTGCAGCATCGAATTGATAGGTTAATATAAGTATTGCTATTGTGCGTGGGGTGAAGGGAAGCTGTTTGCTTTAGGAGCGCTCTCCTGGCCTGCCAGGAATTTTGGATAAAGCAAGTCCATCGCCGTGTTTCCCCTCGTGATGAGCTGGGGAGGGGTGGGCTGATGGTTCTGCAACCCTGGGCAGCCTGTCCGGGTCTAGGGCAGATGCTCTGCGGTCAACCACCTCCCTGTGCCTCAGTTTCCCCATCTGTGTCACAAGAAGAGTGATGTTGCTGCTTTGTAAAGCAGTGAGAGGAGCTGGAGTTTTAGCCCTTGCCCAAGTGAAAACCTGGGGAATTTGGTGACAGGGCAAGGGGGGGAGGAAAAAGCTGGATTGAATGTTTTGGAAGGAAACAAACCTGTGGGGGTGAGAGAAGGATTTCTGTCGTACCACCTCTTAAAGCATGACAGCTGCTGGGCTGGTGTTCAGTGATTTCTGGAAGACCACCGCTGAGTGACAGCTCGGGGAGCCTCGCTCTTGCCTGCCTGCTGTCCCCAGCCGAGGGTGTGGAGGGGGAAACTCCATCCTGAGCCATGTTCTCTGCTTATGGGGTGAAGGCAAGAGCAGACTGCTCACCGTGCTCTCCCCGACACGGAGATGGAGGGTGCTGCAGGGTTTCCGTGCTCCTCGTGCCGCTCGCGTGAGCGGAGGCTGCCGTCCGGAGTGGTGAGCCGCTGCAGCCCAGCGTGACCCGCGTGCCAGGATAAACAGAGCCGAATGACTTGCAGGGTCTGCTGATGACTTTTCCAGCAGTAATTAACTGGGACACGGTGAAAACCTGCAGGCTTTTGCCATTCCTGGGCTGTACAGCAGTTTCCATGCTCTCTCCCTCATCGCCGCTGGTGGTACCCTCGTCGCTGACGTGATGCGAGGACATCTCATCACGTCGCTGGCGGTTGCTTATGATCAGGGTGGCTGCAGGAGACACACTTGCTCTCATTTCCCCAAGTCCATCCCTCCTGGAGTCTGTGGACATGGGTAACTCAGTCCCAAAGAGGATTAGAAAACACACAGTAGCTTCTTGGCCCATGAAGCCAGAGCTCCCTGAATGGGGGACCCCCCTGCTTCTGGGCACCCAGAAGCTTTTGGTCTGTCCCCTCTTTCCTGGAGAGGTGGGAGTGAAGGGACACTGTCGTCTTTGTCTGCCTCCTTGGGCTCGAGGAGTTGTGAGCAGGGAATTGTACCATGCAGGAAAAATCCCCTTCCCTGAACCAGAGGAAACTCGCTGGACTCGTGACTTGGATGGAGCAACAGGGCTTGTGGGTTTTCCCTCTTTGCCTCTCGCTTGCCTTTCCAGCATCTGGCTGTCCTGCCTGGCTCGTATTTTGGGTAAACCCCAAGAACACTGAGTTTACTTTGAGAAATGTCCCCCTGGGTGGACCCTGCTGGAGAAGGAGGGGGGCTGGGAGGGAACTGTGCCTCCCTCTGTTCAGAGGGCTTGTTTGAAGGTTTCTGTGGGCTGCCCGCAAGGACCCGAGGATGTTTGGTGTGAGATCACCTGGCTGCTTATTTAGGGACCACCGGCGAGTTGCCGGACACCTCGGGGAGCCGGCTGTGGCCACCTTTTGATATCGCAAAGGCAAATATTGAGAAACCCTTTTTGGGTTGGTGGGGTGGGGAGCTGGGTTGGGCGTTTCTTGGGTGCTGGTGGCCACCACACCGCAGGCTGCAGCCGGGGAGAAAGGCTTGGAGGTATTTCAGTGGGGTGGCGCATAAAAGACGGGGAGAGGTCATTAAATGGGGGACCTGGAGGCCCTGGCTGGCTTCGGGAGACCACTAGAACTCTGTGGGGTGTTTGGGGTTTGGAAGGTTTCCTCCCTTCATCTTTAAATACTGCCCCGCAGATTTCAAGGAAAAAATAAATGCACTTTAAATGGCATCATTTGGTGGTGCCTTGAGGACTATTTATATTTTTATTGCTCCCACAATTTTTACATAAGGGCCTTTTTCATGAAGACATCAGTGTGTGTGCGATTAATCCACGCATCATCGTTGGAAAGTGATTTTGTAGCTGGATTTGGGGCAGCGGCACACTGCGGTCGGGATCCCGACTGCCCGCGCTCTCCCATGCCAGCTCTGGGCCGATCCCGAGCTTTTCACCCCCTTCGGAGCTAATTCAAGCTCCTGTTTTCCAGGCTGTGGCGGGGGCTGTAAGCTTGGTTGGGTGGGTTATTCTCTCCTGAAAGTCTCACAAAAATACATTTCTTAGTGGTGGAAGAAGTTAAATGGCCAGAAAGCCGGTGCAGAGCGTGAACCAGACCGGCTGGATGCGGACCAGGTTTTTGCCTGTAGGTTTTAAGGACAGAAGGTGGTTTCTGTATAGCTTAGCCTGGCTCTTGCCGTAGCACGGCTCTGGGGCAGTGCCCGGCAGCTCCGCTCGTCGCTGGCAGACTTGCCTCTCCCATTCCCTGTGGAAAATGAACCAAATCTCTCAACTTCCGACTGAAATGCAAGATGTGAGATAAGTGCTTACGGGAAGGCTCCCATTGCCAAATAGCCTGGAGACCCTTTTCCTTCCTCCTCCTCCTCACGAGAGTATCCATGCGTGAGCCCCATCTCCGTGAGATGAGGTACTTGGCACGTTGTGCTCTGGTGTGAGATTTTCACCTTCATCACCATAACTACTCCCTTGGGCAAAGTACGAACTGCTGGCTTCTATCAGGTGTCTTCTAGCAGGTTCCATGCCTCCTCCTCCTTGGGGCGAGCTGATGTTTCTGGGTACCGCACCAGGATCCCAGGAAAAGGGGAAATAGGACGGTGGCTTCTGAGATGAAGCAGCCCCTCAGGCCCTCGATTCTGCGAACACCGAAGCGTGGCCCTCACTGAACCAGCACCTTGAGCCATGCTGGTAGTCACATCTAATGCTTTGGTGCTGCTCTTCCACTCCTCCCTGCATCCCTCCAGCCGGGCAGAGGGGTCCCTGTGTGAGCCTCAGCTGCTCCTCTCCCATAAAGACCCACCCAGAGACACGGTGACTCGTGGGGGGGGGGGTATTTCTTCACTCCCACCTACAAACCCTCCACCATAGCTTCATTGAAAAGCTGGTGACGATTTGCTGACACCGTGTGCGTGGAAGAGATGGGGAGGGGGATGCAGCGTTGCTGGGGGGTGAGGTGGGCAGAGCCGTGGGCCTGGCTGCTGCTGTTTAATATCTGTGGTTGAAGTGCAAATGGAGCAGGCTCCAGCTACAGTATGTTTGTCTTGGAGATTAAATCTGGAGAGCCTCTGGTCTCCAAGTCCATGCCGGGAAGAGAGGGGCGAGGAGGGAGGGGAACCCTGCGGGTCCACACACCTTTTAACCCTCCAAAAGCTGCCGGCTGGTTTGGAAGTGAAGGGTTTAGAGGCAAGCGCAGGCAGGGGGAGAAAGGGTGGGGAAACATGGGTCTTGGAAATAGTTTTGAAAAGATTTGCACAGTCTGAACTGTTGCACCTGCTCGTGAAGTCGTTTTTGCGGGCAAGAACCTTCCCTCGCCCTGTTTGCAAGATGAAGCGGCTGAGGGGAACCAGTTGGTGATGCTGAAGCAGGAGCATCGTCCTGCGGGTGCAGATGCAGCATGACTGCACCTCCTGCATGGGTGGTGTATGTGAAACCTCAGCCCTGGGATTCACGTAGCTCTTGGGCATCTTACGGCTTGTTCTGCAGCTCTTTTTCTGCCCATCCCGAGGGCTGGCTGTGACTCTGCTGCATCCCTGCCCCTTGCTGTGCTGCTGCCCAGCATCACTTGCACCATCCGTCCCTGCCTCGGTGTGCGGCACGGGGACGTCTCCCGCTTCATATCCCAAACCCCTGGGTGGTTGAGAGCATCTCGGGCTGCAGGACACTATCCTCTTCCTCCCACCTGGGGCGAGCAGGGAAACGCTGCACCATGCACGGGGGTTGCCTTTAAGGCTGCTGCGTGGGGCAGGCAGGAGGGCGGGAAAAGCATCTCTCCCCGGGATCCGTTGCAGTAATGTTCCCAAACACTTCATCTCGTGTACGGTGCGTACTACAAGTGTTCCTACGGTGCTCAGGGCTGTTTTTGCAGCGCTGTTTATATAAGAGATCGTGCAGGGTGCCTACATGCTTCTGGCACTTATAAACCCAGGTAGGCTGTGTTTATCCTGGGGATTGGCCCCAGTTGCAGTCATCTGGGGCTCAGCCAGCAGCGTAGCTAGACTGATATATATATTATTTTAAAAAGCTCTGGTTGTCGAGAGGCCAAGCCTGCTTGCTGCACCAATGAAAAATGTGGCTTCGAGCAGTTTTACCCAGTCTGAACTGGTGGAGCTGCGCCAGTGGGCTGGCGGGAGCTGGGGTACGCACCCGCTCCTCGGTGGGGTGCGAGAACAGGTTTAGCATCGCCGTCCTTGATGAGATGCTTTAAGAAGCCTTGAGTGGTTGGAGGCTGCGGCTGGCATCCCCCCTTGTCACAGGGGCTGGGGAAGGGGTTCAGGTAGGGGTAGATTTCCAGTTTCTCCCCTTACTCCTGTTGCTTGAGGTCCCACACATTGCAGATGGTTTCTAGCTTCTCTTAATGGGGTAGGGACCTGTGACTGCCTGGTGTGGGTCAGGAATTGGGGACAGTCTGGGCAAGAGAGACCCGAAAGCTGGTGAAAAGCTGGAAAACCACAGAGGCTGCATCCCACACGACTGGTTTCATTGAGTCCTTCACTGCTCTCACCAACCCAACGCGTGGGATGGGTTAGTTGGGTTGCACGTGGATCGCCATCACTAAAGATGCGTTTTCACCCATTCTCCCTAGCTGTGCATCCAGAAGTCTCCAGTTCCTCTGAATTCCCTCTTGGGTACTGGGTCAACCTCTCTTCCAGCTTCTGCATCCAACCGGGGAGGGAAAACCCAGTGGTTAAGGGCTTGGCAGCTCGCCGGCTCTACTCCTCCAGCCCTTGACTGGGCAGAGTCCTCTTGATCTGAAAGGAAAAATTTAATTAAAGGAGATGTAGATCTCATCTGCTGGGAATTCTCCTTGGCATCGTGCCCTGGATTGTGCCCAAGGCAACAGTGGGAGCTGGGGGAGGAGGAGAGCAGTGGGAGGAAGGCTCCTCTCCGCTTCCTCCAGCGCTGGCCAGGTTTCTCTCCTCATGTGCTCTAGGGATGGCGCTGAGATGAAGCTGCTCTGCCCTTGGGTTCCTCTCCCAAACCCTGGCTTGGGGCTTCCAACCATCAAACCTTCAAGGCCAGGCTGGACGAGGCTTTGAGCAGCCTGGTCTAGTGGAAGGTGTCCCTGCCCATGGCAGGGGATGGGACTGGGTGGGCTTTAAGGTCCCTTCCCACCCAAACCAGTCTGTGATTGTATGATTTTGCCTCTGAGGATAGAGGATGGATTTTAAAACAACGTATAGCTGGGTGTAGCTTTGAAAAATTCACGTTTTGTGCCTGGGATCCTCTCATTATCACATGAAAATATCTTTCTTGGAAGCTTGCTTTGCCTCAGACTTGCTTTTGTTGTCTGAGTGCTGGGAACTGGGAGCAGAGACCTGAAAGTTGTCTGTGAGGGGGGAGTCCTCCTTCTGGGGATGAGCCGGGCTGGACCGCGACCTGCGTGGGATGTAGGGATGGAGCAGCATCCAAAGGGGATGCAGCTGCACCCCACTTTCTTCCTCCTCAAATCAAAGCGATGATGCTGGGGACCAGGTCTCATTGCTGGGAACAGGGAGAGGCCCTAACCTGGGCTGCACGTGGTGGGACCCCCTTGAGCCGCAGCGCATGCAGCCTTCCCGCAGGAAACACCCCGGCTCCGGCTGGGAGAGCCTATTAAAAGGGAATAGGCCAATCAATAAATCAAGGCACCTGAAAAATGAAACCAACAGGTTAGGAGAGGGGGTTTTTCTTTCCCCCCCCCCCCCCC
>NW_010262781.1:29221-35921 GCF_000690775.1 Eurypyga helias
CCAGTTGCAGAGGGCGGCTGCTGCGGTGTGCTGAGCTCGGTGGCTGGCGTGGGTGCTGAGCATCGCGGCTGCGCGGGCTTAAATTGGCGCCGTAAATTACAGCTACGATACGTGGATGTGTTGAAAAGGGATCAGCTATTTCCCTGGCTCTGGAGGGGAGAGGACTGGGGGGTGGCCCAGGATTGCTAGGGCAATCAACTGTGGTTTTTTTCTGGAAGGTGGATTTTCTCTGAAAATTGGTCTTTACGCAGATCTTACGTTGGACATAGACGAGGGGAAGATGACGATGGGTAGAGCTGTAGGGATTTATCCCAGGGGTCAGCGCAGCATTGCTGCTGCCTGCCCTCAGGGTTTGGGTGACAAATACTGGGGTGCGTCTCCGTCCTAAGCAAACCCTATTTGGCTTTGGGGTGCTTTCGGACTCTTTAATGGAGCACGTGAAGCTCACTTCACACCCCTGCTAGCAGGTTTCTGGGATCAAACGTCAAGATTCTTCACGGAGTGGTTGGGGAGGCACTGGGACAGGTTCCCAGAGAAGCTGTGGATGCCCCATCCCTGGGAGTGTCCAAGGCCAGGCTGGATGAGGCTTGGAGCAACCTGGGCTATGGAAGGTGTCCCTGCCCATGGCAGGGGGGTTGGAACTGGATGATCTTTAAAGTCCCTTCCAACCCAAACCATCCTGTGCTTCTATGCTGTTTGAGGAGTGGTAGCACTGTCCTAGTTGCATTTTTGGCTTTCCCCTCCCTACTTTGCCCCAGGGCATGTTGAAAATGCCAGGCTGATTTTGTCCCAGTTACTGCTCTGGTGCAATCTGGACGTTAAACTTAATCTGGACCTGGAATAACTGGGAAACACGTAGGAATTGTTCAAAATAGGTGCCTGCCCCATGGCTCTGACAGCAAGCTGGGGCAGGCTGAGCGTGCCCTGGCAGCTCGAGCACCACCGCGGCGGCACTGCCGACGTCCTCCCCGTTTGGGCACCGCAGGAACGGTTCCTTTGCCCTGTAAAAACCCTCAGGTTTGAGCCATGTTCCAGGTGCACATCGCATCCAGCCCTCCCCAAGCCTTTCGCCCGGGGAGGGCACCGCGGGGCCAGTTGGATGAGAAACAAGGAGCTTTTCACTTGGATGCTTTTTTTCCTGACCTACATTTTTATATTCCGGCATCAAGTTTGGGTTTCAACCGATTGACATTTCTCAGCCAGTAACAGCTTCAGAAAAAACTCTAATTCTAGGAAAGGCTGGGCTGAAAGCACAGGTCGCCCAGCTGGCAGGTGCTGTTGGCTTTCCTTCCTGCTGGGAATGGTCCTGAGGGATTTCCAAGGGCCACCAAAACCCTCAGCTTGAACCTTCCCCATCCCAGGACTGAATGTGGGAGCCTGCTGCCCGGCAGTGCAAAAATCCCATCGTGTCTCTCTGCCGAAGGGCCAGCGGATGGATGTTACCTCCTGGGACTTGCCGTGAGCAATGTCACACGGTGTCCCCAGGTGATGCCGGGCCCAAATAATCCCAACTGCAGCCACGCGTGGTTAAGTTTCACTTGCAGAATGATCAGCAATTTGTGTTAGTGGGGGCATAATTAAAAAAAAGTAGTGTTTTTTTAAGTCCATTAAACTGATTTTTGAAAAATTTGATTTTTCCTCAGAGCATTCCCCACTTCCAACAAATTTGAATTAAAACAAAGACCTTTTTCTTACTCTTTTTCCCTTTGGCTTCAAGCCCTGCAGGGCAGGAGCCGGGGGATTCGTCTCCCCTCTGCCGGTCGCCGCTGGCTTTAGTCTGACGGCGATGGGGAGAGCTGGGGCGCTGGCAGGGCTCCGTCGACGCCTCTCGCATGCCGACGGTCCGTGAGTCCTGTCTGTGTTTGAAGGGGGGTTGTTTTGTCCTTTCCCTTGCGTGTCCGTGGGTTGGACTGGAGCAACCGCGGGACTCAGCTGTTTTATGCGTCTTTTCAAATAACATCCCTGTAAGTGGAACAAATGCAGTGATTTAAAAAAACAAATCCCCAATTTCTCTGCCTTCACATTTGAAAACAAGAGACCAGTAACTTTTGGTTCAGCCTTCTGCCTTGATTGATGCACATAAAGGACTTTTGGTGTTGCGCTCCAGTTTCAAGCACCCAGAAGGACCAAACAGCCCAACTTCGCTTCTCTCCAAACGCCAAATTTTGGGGGAAGGCAACCGCCGTTCCCACCCTTCCTCGGCAGTGAGCCCTAATCCTGACCCGGGGGCCCATCTCACTGTAGGTGGGAGGTAATTTTACCTCTTGATCTGGTGTTGAGGTCCATTGTGAGAATTAAACAGTGTTTTGCTGTGCTAATTTACCGCCGCGGATTGTATAATTATCTTTTTATAGGGATGGTTGTGTTCCGGGCTTTCCTGCCGTACGGCAGAGCCGGCTGTGCCTGTGTCTGCCTGGGAGAGGTGTTCTGCCATACCTGGCTCTGGGATTTTAGGCAATTAACTGGGGATTATTTCGTGTTACAGATCTCCATCTGTAGTGCAGGGGAGCCGGGAATGCTGTGGTTGTGGTACCACCGGATGAGGAGCGGCGGATGGGTTGATGTTTGGTGGCTCCCATGGGAAGGCATCCGGATTTGGGGGGTGTGGAAGCGTGTTTGTGGCTGCAGAGCTGCCCTGAGATGGCAAAGGGTTAATCTGGCTCAGTGAGCTGGGTGTGATGGATCAGATCTGGGGGTGAAAGCCAGACTTATCCTGGGATTTTGGGGAGCGGGATGACCAGATCCAATTAGGGACTTGGTTCTCTCATGGAGAGACCCTGCAAACAAATGGGCAAGGAGTCCCTTTGTATCCATGATGCTGGTGGGCAACGGGATGTGGCTTGTCCCATTGGAGCCTGTCCCCGAGCTCCCGTGTCACCTCAAGACGTTCCCTGGAGCCACCACCCTGGAGACCCCCAAGAGCTGCAGCTTTTGCATCCCCCAGCCCCTGAGCCTCCCCAATTCCTCTCTTGAAGAGCAGCAAACCCCAGCCTGCCGGGGGGCTCGCCGGCGTGCCGGGCTACGTGCCACTGCGAGCAACGGCACTCGGAAAGCGGTGGCTGGATCGTGCCAGGGCAAGTCTCGCTGCTCTTGGATGAGTCCCCGCCAGCATCTCTGGCCCAAGTCAGCTGTTCCCATCGCAGTGGGAGAGCGATGCTGGTGCTGATGGAACCCTGCCCGGCTGGGATCAGTGGACAAGGATATTTCTCCCTTCCCTTGGGGATATGGCTTCCTTTGCCCCAAGAAGATGAAGAACATAAAGCTCTGGTTTGAACCCGGCCGCACAGGCTGGCGAGAGAGCTAAAGGATCTGCAGGGGAGGCAGGATCCGGCCTGCAGCGGGCTCCGGGAGCATCCTGCTCTTTCTTGGCTTGTGCTGGGCGGCTGGGGTCCGGCTCTCCCTGCCTGGCGCTGCCTTGGCACACTTTGCTGGCATTCCATATCCTCATTTTTTCATGCAGAAGGAAAGGAGGGGGCAATGGGGGGAGAAGGAAGGCGCAGAGAATTAATCAGCTTAGGGTCAGAACAGGAAAAAACACTGCTTAAATTGGTAATCCCTGAGGACAGAAATCAGCTCAAAGCAGCAAAAGGAATGCGCAGCCGGTTTTTCCTCCCACCCTTCCCTCGCCGGTGGGGCTGGTCTCGCGGGGCAGGGGGTGGTGGCAGGGATCCTGCCTCCAGCAAGGGCAGGACTCTGGTGTGGGGGCTTTCGCACCCTTGGCTGGGATCGCTCCCTGATTCAGAGCTTTCCAGGAAACACCTTGACCCAGATGTGAGGACTTGGAACATCCCAGGGAGCAGAGCATCCCTCAGGATGGGACCCTGCAGGTTGCATGGCCAAATCCCCTCCCTGGAGCCAAAGCAAGGAGGTTTTGCAGTGCTTTTCCCATTCCGTGAGCCAGTGCATCGCTGCACTGGGATGGGAGTGGAGACAGGTGTGTGAGAATGAGGATGGCACCCCCCTGTAATCCCTTTTACCCTGGGAATCCGTCCCTACTTGCCTCTGCTTGGATGCACAAGGTGCTGCAGACAGCCAGGGGGATGTTGGCAGCGCTGCGGGGCCGATGGGCAGTTCATTCAACCCCTTCCTGAGACGCGGGATGGAGCCGAAGGGGTGGGTGACACTTGAAGTGGGAATGAGCTTGCTGTGGAGTGAAACAGGATCCTAAGGCATTTGTGGGTTAAGGCTGAATTAATCTGGTCTTAATAAAGGAGGATTTAGCTGGTGGGGGAGCGGTGCTGGGTGGAGGGGGCTGCGGGAAGCCCCCGTGTCTGCACTGGAGACCGTGGTCAGTTGGGACGTGGCCTCTGTGCTTGGGGCATCCCCTTCCCCCGGGGGGCTCCAGGGCTTGCTCCTTGGTGAGGAGGGGGGAAAGCCCCTTCCCAGCTCGTTTGGAAGAGCCCAGGGATCAGGTGGATCATCAGGGGCTCCCGCTGATGGCAGAAACCAAGGGTAGCTGCTTGGCTCCTGTCTGCCCACAGCGGGGAACTGCTGAAATTCCATCAGGAGAAGCAAAATACGCTGGGAATTAAACAAAGCTCATGCTCAGGGCACATCGTTTCGCTGCTTAGGCCCATGGATCAGTCTGTCAGAAGGTTATCACTTTGGGGATGCTTTTAATAAAGGAGCCGGGACTGTCATCAGGTGCCAGAGCCTGCCCGAATCCTGCCTGCAGCCTCTCCTGGGAAGCCCGTGTTGTCCAAGCCCTGACATCGTTCTGTGCTTATCGCCTGGGTGCAAAAATGAAGGAGAATGGGACTTTCTTCATTCTTTCACCTGCCTGTCAGTCTTAGTGTGACACATGGCTTTAAAGGAAGAGTGGCCTTTTCTTGCGGGGAGGGAGAATCGGCAGAAAGAGCCCGAGAGGGAGGCAGCCTGGTCCCACACGCAGAACAGGTTGTGAGCGAGAAGAAAGTCGTTGGAGGTGTTTCTGTGAGGGGTTAAAAGTTGTATTTTTAGTCTCACTTATTCTAAGATGAGTACCGGTGGGTTGGTCAGGGCTGGTATTCAAGGAGGAAACCTGCAGCTGGTGCTGGGAGCGATGTTTCGGGCTGCAGATGCTGTGCTCCGAGCGCGTCCTGGCGATGCCAGCGCCTGCTGTGGGGCACCCTCATCCCTGGCTGGCAAACAGGAGCATCTCTCCTGGATCCGCATCCCGTGGGATGCAGCTGGGGTGTGTGGGGCAATCACAGCCGTTCCCTTTCACGTCTCTGGTGGGAGGGCAGGAGGCTGCCGCGATGCCGGGAGCAGGCGCGAGGCCCTTCCTGCCAATTCCACCTGCTGCATCTCAACCTTGCGAGTTTTCCTTGCCAAATACCCTCTGGATTAAATAGCCAGGACTGAGGGGAGGGGTCTCACACAGTCTGACCCCTCGATGGTCCTGCACTGAGCATCCCCGCTCACCCCGTGGGGCTGGGCGTGTGCGTGGGACGCGCGTTCGGTTGCAGGGACCGTCTCCCGGTGACGCAGGGCGGTTTGCAGCGTGGCGGGTCGGTGACTCACGGCGAAGCTGACGGCACCCGTCTGGGCCACGGTTATTTATTAACACGTTACCAGAAAGGGCGGCATGGGAACAAACCACTTGCTTCGCTTCCTCTGGCTGAAGGAGGCTTAATGACATCTCTTCTGAGGCTGTCTGGGACGTTGGCAAGGCTTTTCGTATTGCATGCGTAGGTTAGTAAATGAAAATAATCTCTTTGCGCTCCAGCGCCAGGAATTAGGTTGGCGCTTGCAACAGAGCCTGGTGGTTTCAGGAGAAGGCTCAGTGGTGTCGAAGGGTTGCACGAGCCTTTGTAGCCAGTTTAAAGTGCTCCAAAGGCATGTCCGAAGGGGTGAGATGGGGAGAAGCTGTTTGCTGGGGAGCACGAGGCCGGGCAGAGGCTGGGCTCCCATCTCCCACCCTGCCACTTTTTTCTCTGGATTGCCCAGCTTTCTTATGGGAATGATCCCTTCTGAGTGGGGCTTTCCCGCAGCTCCGCATGCCGAAATCTCGTTGCATGTCCATTCGCAGGGTGGGGACGGCATGGGATGGGGAGGACCAGGCTGGTCACTGCCGGGCTCCTTCCCTCCGCTGCCTGAGGGTCTCAGTGGGACCCCGGGCTGGGTTTGGTGTCTGTGCTGAGATGTGGCCAACTTGGCTCCTCGCTGGAGGAAGGGCCCCTTGGGATGGTGCTCGTGGGTTACCGCCACGCCTGCCCACCCACGCTGGGGTGGTCTTCACCTGCCCCATGGCCAGGGTGTCTGGTGTGCTGCGGCTGGAGCACACTGCTTCTACCTGATGGAGATGTGAGATGCCAGAGGGGTCCCTGGGGCCAGCCTGAGCCCCCCATGGAGCTCAGTGGCTGCCTTGCCACTGTCTGGGAGCGGAGAGCCGGAGGCAGCGGTTTCAGACGGATGTGCCGAACATCCCACCTCACGCCGCACGTGGATGCGCTATGTTTCACCACGCTGGTGATGGAGCGGGCAGCAGGGCAAGAATATTTTCCCCAGGGATCCCAGGTTCCCACCCCAGGTCACCTCCTGGGGTTGTCCCCTCTGCCATGCTGTGGCGGGTTAGCTGGAGGGACCCATGACGTCCTGCTGGGAGTCATTCTGCAGTGGTGCTGAGCCAGCAGCCCCAGGCAGCGCCATGCTTCAAGCATGGCTTGTTCAGGGGTTAGTTAATGGTGCTCCGAGCTGCCGGGGGGGATGGTGGTGGCAG
>NW_010262781.1:35952-38344 GCF_000690775.1 Eurypyga helias
GTGCCTAGGCTCGGGAGGACGCTGCGTTGGCAGGCACAGGCTGTGACTCAACGGGTCTGTTTCATCTCTCTCAGATCTTTCGCCTTTTTTTTCCCTTGCTTTAATCCACTTGCCTCATTGACTTTATTTTACAATCCATCGCTGGGTTCACTGAAGAGCACTTTGGTCGTTAAGCACGTTGGGGCATGTGAAGAAACCGGCATCTCTAAACTGTAAATCGCTTTCTAGCCGGTATCACATCGCTGGCTGGGACGTGGAGGGCACAGCAAGACCCTGCGTGTCCCTCAAGCTGCCCCTCACCTCCACCCTCCCCCAACTCCACATCTGGACCTGTTGGAGCAAGTCCGGAGGAGGCCACGGAGCTGCTCCAAGGGCTGGAGCCCCTCTGCCATGGGGACAGGCTGGGAGAGTTGAGGGGTTCAGCCTGGAGAAGGGAAGCTCCAGGGAGACCTCAGAGCCCCTTCCAGTGCCTGGGGGGCTACAAGAAAGCTGAGGGGGCTTTTCCCAAGGACAGGGAGTGACAGGACAAGGGATAATGGGTTTAAATGGCAAGAGGGAGCTGGAGATGGGACATCAGGAAGGAATTCTTCCCGCAGAGGGTGGGGAGCACTGGGACAGGTTGCCCAGAGAAGCTGTGGATGCCCCATCCCTGGGAGTGTCCAAGGCCAGGCTGGATGAGGCTTGGAGCAACCTGGGCTATGGAAGGGGTCCCTGCCCGTGGGGCTGGGTGGGCTTTAAGGTCCCTTTCCACCCAAACCATGCTGTGATTTTACAGGCCCTTTAACGTGTCTGGGTCCCCGTTCGCCTCCACAGACCTGGACACATCAGTGCTTCCCTTTCCCTGTGCAGGGCTCTGGGACCAGGCTGAGCCCTGGCTGGACGTGGGTGCAGGGACAACGTGAGGTGCTCACACGGCTGTGCTGGGACCGGTTCCTGCAAACAGGCTCTAGCTCTCTAGCTGCATTTTTCTAAATCCAGCCCTCCGGATGGGAAGCGTTTCGACAGTAAAAGTGGAACTGGGGCATGTCTGAGCAGGGCGAGGGGTCTGAGGGAGGGACACCCGGGAGAGGGAGCAGCAGGGAGGTACGAGTGCGGAGCGAGCCATAACGTGAGCCCTGCCAGAATCCTTTCCCTGCCTGTTGGTTCCCTTTCCTGTTTGGCTTTGCTGCCCACACAGTTTGAGCTCAAGCTGTCTGTAGACGCGATGCTCCCATTCTCCATAGCCAAACGTTTCTATTCCTGCGCTTTGCTCCGCTCCTTGCAAGCGTTTTGGGGGGACGGGGCAGGAGGGAGATCCAAATGCTCTGTTTGCTCTGGACGGATGCGCTCATCTTCCCGGGATGCTGCTGAGCGTGGAGGCAGCTCGTGCCCTTCCCCAGCGCCTTCTCTCTCCCCCCCTGCTCTCCCCGGAGTGTTGCGGTGGGCTGGTGGAGAGAACAACAGCAGCGTGGGGGCTGGTGTCCAGGAGGCACCGGTGGCCTCGGGGCTCGCAGTGTGTGGCCTGGCTGTGCTGCTGCTCGTCCTCCCGGAGCCGGAGCGGTCCAGGACACGGGGGAAGCAGATGATGCCTCGCTGGGGAGCGTGGGGTTTGTGGGAGGAAACCGGCCCGGGAAACGATATATTGCACCTGGGATCTTCCTCGCTGTGTAGGTTTAGTGCAGATGGTGGGGAAGGAGGGAGATTGGTCCTGAGTGGGGTTTGGTCTAGGGGCCGGGGAGGATGGTCCTTCATCGGGGTGTCTCTGGGACAAAACGAGGTGCTCTGTCGCACAGCGTGTGGTTAAACTGGGGTGGCCGCGCGGCATCGAACCTGCCTGGGCTCCATTTCCCAGGGTGACAAGGATCAGCGTACCTAACCCTCACCGTAAGGACGTGCTGACGTGCCCGGCGTGGGCAGGAGGACATCCTCACCCCCATTCCCAGTGCTTCCATCCTTGCGTGGCATTTCCCGCACCGGCAGCGTGCTCCGGCCGCCTCCCAGTTCCAACCGCGCTGCCCAAAAGGCTTCTCCGGGGTGGAGCACGCCCGGAAGCGCCTTTGATCTCGGGGGGTGCACCACGTTTGAAATGAGCCGCAGCAGTGACCGCCCTCCTCCCTCGCCGGGGAGATAACACATCAGAGCCTGCGCGTAGCTGCGATATCGCTCCGCGGTGGGGCTTGGATCGCTACCGGCCACGCAGCTCGCTCAAGGGCACTTCAAAAGCAGCGCCGGAGCTGCAACGCCCTGTGCAAAGAGCCCCGAGCCGGGCTTTCTGCACACACCCGTCCGCGTGTGCGCCTACACCCGGGCTCTTCGCCCTGGCACATCTGTGTGCCAGTCGCAGGTAGTTTTTGGTTGACCTCTGGGGCCGGCACAGGTGGATGCGGTGGGTTTTGGACCCTCTGGACCTCGT
>NW_010262781.1:38503-45345 GCF_000690775.1 Eurypyga helias
TCTCAGCGCGTTCGCCAGCAGCGTGGGAGTTAACGGGCAAAGCTGGGGGAAAGAGGAGGAAGAGGGTTCGGACCTCCTGCGCGCCCCCCTGCCGTCCCCCTTGGCTGCTGCGATTTCATTGAGGCTGTGTATTGGCCTCCGAGGAGGGAGCTGGGTAACACCACAACATAAACAGAACATCTGGAAGCTCTTAAAGGGTTTTATTTTTTAACACATTTACAAGAGCCAGGGACGCTCGCGCACAGCGTTTTGCAAACTCGGAGATGCTGCGCTCTTTCTTGCCCAAAAAGCCCAAAGCTGGCTGTCCGGCTTTTCCCTGGGGAAGGGGCACGGGGGCTGGTTTATACCCCCACGGCATATTGCTGAGGGTGTCATATCTTGGCCAGGAGGTGCCAATCTTGCTTGCATATTCCTTGCAAAGTCCAAAGCAAATAGGTGATGTGTTGCACGCTGAATGAGTCTAAACCTCTACCCTTCTTTCTGTGTGCCCCTCGTTAATGCTGGAGCAGGAGGAGGAGTCGGGCAGGGTTTGCTTGGGAAAAAAAGGCTGTTTAATGATCATGTGGAGTGAGCAGGGAGAGAATCAAAGAGGAGAGCAAATGATTAATCGCCCCAAGTAGACCAAGAGCTCATCTGAGACAAATGGGAGCTGGTTGTGCCGCGCTTAATGGTGGAGTTTGGATCCTCCGGTACGTCGCAGCTGATTTGAGAGCTTCTAGGTGGGGAGCCCACGGACAGGAAGGGATAAATGAGATCCATCCCCACTGTCTTTTCTTCTCCCTGTCTCCTTCCAAACATCTGTGGCAGCTTGGGGAAAGGAGCCCCTTTCTGCCAGCTTCTCTAGGGATGCCCAGGACAGCAATGAGGCCACGGGGATGGGCAGGGGGCAGCTGCCACCTGCCCGGGAGGCAGAGCTACCCAAGCTGCCCGTACCTCGGCTGGGGAGCGCCCCTCCCGGTGCAGCCCTCGGTGCTAGCATGATGGTCGCCCCACATCCCGGCTGGGTGCTGGGATGTTTAATCCGTGACTTGCTCATCCCTCAGACTGTGTAACAGCCCACGTACACACAAGCAAGACGAGCTGCTTTCCCTTCCTCCGCGTTCCCAGATGCTGTTGTTTTGTCTGTCGCACGGAAAGGGCCATTTGATTTTCTTCCATCAGCCCCCGGCTACGTCTCTTACCCACCCTCGCGCTACCCCTCACCCCGGTCTGATGTCTCCTGATCCTGTGGGAGCTCAGCCCTGGGGCTGCTGCTGCTTTTGGGCGTTTCTGGAGTGACGGTGGCTGAGTAACGCTGGTTTTCCCATGGATGTTGTCAGCACATCCTCTGCTCTCGCCATCCGAATGGCAGTGCCAGTGACTCGGCTGTCACTGGGAGTTGCTGGGGATGGAGACCTCCTCCTGGCTTGCTTGGACATGGACTATTATGGTTGGACTAGATGATCCTGTAGGTCTGTTCCAACCTTAGTGATTCTGTGATTTTATTCAGCCGTAACGGCTTTCCACCAACCCCAAGCTTTGGGAAGGGCTCCGTCCTCCAGTGCATGGGGCCTTGGGGCTGCTGTGTGTAGGGCGAGCTTGAAGGCGCCGGTGCCGAAGGTGATTTTAGGGGAGGTGTTGGGGCTGCTGGTGCGTCTCCTCTTTTACACATTGCTCCGAACGTTTAATTTGGTGACAAAGAGGAAAACCAATTTGTTTCATCCCAACCAACTGCCTACCAGCCTGGACCTTCCATTAATGCCGTGTTTTTCCTTCGCAGGGTCCATGTTGAAGGCTCAGGATTTGGGGGCCTGAGAGGGGACAGCCCAGGTGGTGAAACACCCAGGAGCAACCTCCTGAGGACAGGGGCTTCGGCTGTGGGCCCACAGAGGGACAGCGGGGACGAGCAGCTCACCCTGAGCTCACTGGGGAGTGATGGAGCATCGGGGGCTCAGTCCCCCACCACCGAAAACAGCTTCCCCGCCAGCCCCATGCACTTGCGGGGCTCCACGTCCCCAGCCCGGCAAGGGGGGGTTTCCTCTCGGCGTTGACCTCTCTCCCGACTCCCACGCGGAGCCGAAAGGACTTAATTAGCTGCTCTCCACTGGGCTTTGGATATTACGCTCTTGGCTGGGAAGTGCTGGCGATGGATGGCAAAGTGCTCCTGGGTCGAAGGGTAGCTTTTCCCTGCGAAGGACCAAGCGCTTGCCCGCTTCCAAGGAATTAGCTGTGGATTTTTTTCCTTTTTTACCCCTCTGTGCTTCTTTTTGATACCTTTTGGGATCTTGGGCTTTTCGTGAGGACGGCTGGACTCAGCCTGAAGCGCGTGGCGTTCACAAAGTGCCGATGTCTGCGGTGGGAGCTGGAGGGGCAAAAGCCTTCGGAGGAGCGGCAGGGTGGAAGCTGGAGCTGCCGTCGTGGTGCCCTGGGGTTTAAAACCGTCTGGCAGAATCTCTTCTTGCGCCAGGGATGTTGGGTGGCCTTGGGTTGAGGGTCCTTCTGCTGCGGGCGGCTGAGCATCCTTGGCCCCGGCACATCCTGTGTGGACCCAGGTGGGGCTGGGGAGCGGGTGCAGGAGCGGGAGATGCCAAACCGCAGCGAGGGGGACGTCAAGGCGGGGGAAAATGTCACCCCCAGAAACAATTAAACTTCTTAATAAAACCCGTTGCCTCTGTGAGTGCTCAGTGTTCTTTTCCATTTGCCTTGGCTCAGCCACACTTACATCATGGCCCTATCACGGGGCTGCCGGGGGGATGCGTTTGATTGTACAGGAAACCGGCGCTTTGGCAAACGTCTCTGCCCTAACGAAGCCAGGCCAAGAGCTTAATGCCTTTGCTTTGCAGTAAAATTCTCCCCTGCCCTTTCCCCCTTCCCTTTCTGCAACCCTTAACCATCACCGCATGGCCGGGTGAGCCGTCCCTAGCATGCCTCCTGCTCCAAAAGTGGCCGAAATGCAAATTAATTCTCTTTAAATCATGTTTTCTCGTGTCCTGGGACTGCGTGTTCCTTCCAGCCTGTAGACTTGATGCGAAGCACAGGAAGGTGCCATGTGGAAATACAACATAAAAAGGATATTTATGTAATGGAAATATCCTTTTATTAATTTTATGGGTTTTTTTAGATTTAGACCATTGTAAAAAAAAGGTGTCCTTTCATCTAAAAAGCACAGTAGCCTCATGAGCGCCGTATATAGTGTTGAATACGCATATTCAGTGTAACTGTGTGTGGTGTGCAGCCGCGGGGACTCTGTGTCGAACTGGTGGCACTGGGAGGGTCTCGGTGTAGCCCCGGCTTTGTTTCTCTGCACGGTGAGTCCCCCGCTGCTGGGGGGGACAGAAACTTGAGTGTGAAACGTCGAGTCTTGGGTCCTTCAGAACCCACTGCTCAGCTCAGAAGCGCCTTGGAGGGTTTAAAGAGCCGTGTTACGGCAAAACTGTGAGAGAACAGCAAAGCCCAGAAATGCAGGAAACTTCACCCAATTTTTCATTTGGTAACAGTGGGGTTTGGGAGGCTGTAATGAAACCCAATGTCAAGCTCATTTGAATCAATTAAACGACCTGGGGGCCGAGGCTGGTTCCCGCATGCCAGCGCAGCCCCGCGTGTGCACCGACAGCCTGGCGCGTGGGATGAGCGAGGGTGCTCTGCCCTTTGCTGCGGCTCCCTTCCAGTAGGTTCAAAGCAGAGGGTGACTCTGCTCTTCCCTTTCTCCTGGTGGAAAGTGGGTTCTGAAGGTTTTGGGGGCTGTCAGGCATGGTTACCATGCCATGGCAGTGCTCTGCGCAGTGTCTTTGCTCCTCTGTGCACCGCGGACCCTTAGTAAGCAAACCAGCACCAGCACTGGAGTTGGTCTGGTGTCACTGGGTGCTCTGAGCTCCCAGGGACTCTCCCTGGTAGCTTCTCCTCCCAGGTCTGAGCTGTGGGGCCGTGCCCCAGACAGCAGCAGCGCGTAGGAGCAGTCCTCGGGCAAATTATAGGCTTCCCACCCGTGAGTCAATCCTGGATTTTCGGGATCACTGTGAGACCCATTGTCTCAGCTTGCGGGGGAGCCGCAGCGTGCCCCTCCTGCTAGCAATGCAGACTGGCTACAGGGAGACACCTCAAGGGGTGCTCCCGCAGGGAGTGTGTAAGAAGCGATGCCGGCTGCGAGGGTGCTGCCACGTGCGATGTTCCCCGCGTCCGGCCTCGCCGCGGGCCAACCTGTTGTCAGCTACGTGTGAATCACCGCGATGTCTGTACAGGAGAGCGAGGTGTATGGAGGTTGTATTCCCGCAGGGAAGGCAGCAGCTTTGGGTCACTCAGACCTGCCACCCCCAGTGCACGCCAGCGATGCCATGGCCAATGCTCGCACTCTAGCATCCTTTCTTGAAGCTTTTCCCTGCCTGGGAGCTGCTCCGCCGCTAATCCCAGCCTACATGGACCTGCCGATGGGCGCTGGAGCTGCCCGGCCTCCAGCCCCGCGGCTGCAAACCCCGCTCCGGGGATGGAGGGGGGAAGCTCAGCGCTGAGACGCGGATCTTTTGGAGTTTGTAACTAATATTTACTTCAGAGGCCGGGTGCCTTTCGTGTCGGTCAGTCGTACAGTCCCGGCTTGTTTAGAGACGGCGAGCAAACAGAAAGCCAGGCCGTTAAAAAGGGGAAGGGTGTGGGAGCTGTATTGCTATTTACCTGAGAAACCAGGAGGAAAACCTGCCTGTCATTCTTCCTAATAAATACAAACTGGAAGCACAGATAAACCCATGGGGATTTATTAGTTTGCTTTACCAAATGCAAATATTAAGACTAGTTGGCTCGGCCCAAGGGCTGCCTTTTGCCTTTTGTGTGCACTGCAGCGTCTGGCGCCTATGGGTGCTGATAAGGGGGGGCTCTGTGCTCAGCCAGTTCTGCTCAAGGAGTTTCTTTTGAACCGCTTCTGTCTCCCTGTTGCTCAGGCCGGATCCTGCCAGGGGCTGAGCGCCTGGCAGGGATGCGGGGTGGCTGGGTTTGGCGTACTCCAGCCTCCCCAGCCCGGACCTGCAGCATCTCCCCGTGCAGGGTGAGCTGCCCACTGGCGTGCCCTGACCCGCCGCACGCCCTGGGGTGGTTTTCAGCCAGTGTTGCCATGAGCAGGGCCAACCTGGAGCAGGAGAAAGCGCTCTCTGCTTATTTTCACTCCAACTCATGATCCTGCCCTATCCATTACAGCCCCTTTTAGCCCTGCATTGAATGCAGCAAGAAGAGCTGCTGATCCAGCTTGGTTTGCACCTGCAGCCACACAAATCCAGCTCTAACGAGCCCCTTTTGGCTACCCCAGGGCCAAACCACAGCTGCTTTCCCCTCCCTATCTGTCCCCACCCTAGTGCCTGCTTCGCTTTTGCTCATCCTGGGCACTGCTCAGAGCACACGGACAGCTGTCTCCATCCCGGGGGTGCACTGGAGGCACCGGCTTTGCAGCCGGCTCCTTCACCAGCAAAGCCCCAACCTGCAGCTCAGGAATTCCCTGCAGGGTAAGCCCCGAGCCCCAGCCAGCTCTGGCTCCAGAAAAACCCTTCCATGACCACACCAGGCATGGAGCGATGCTCTCAGGGCAGGGGTGGCTCAGGACAGGGGTGTGTCCCAGGGTTTGGGGTACCGAAGCTGGCAGCGCTACCGCTGGGGACAAATGGACAGTGATGGCCTGGGAAAGACGGATTTGTTTTTCCTCGGGTTGCTAATGTGAGGATCCTGTTCTGGCAAAGGCTCAGCGGGCAGGAGGCCCCTTGCTTGCTTTCATCCCACGGCTTTGGGAAAAAGGGGAGAGCAGAGTCCAGCTGGGATGGGGAAGGCTTAGGGACAGCGGGTAGTTAATTTTGCTTGCTTCAGACTGAAAAAATACAAAGTCAGAGCCAGGAGCCATTGCAGGGATGAGGAGGAAGCCAGGTGAGCAGCCAGGGGGGGACTCAGGCCAGCCCCAGCCATCCCCCCCACTTGCAGTTTTCCATTCCCATCCCTATCTCTGCTCCATTTCATCTGTCCCTGCATCATCTGGTGTGTATTTACAGGCAGTTAGAGATGCTCGTCTAGATGTTATTTTCCCTCTGGGGCTCATAAAACCCATCTGCTGGAGCTGCCGGCCAGCTTGAGGGGAATTTCCAGGCCCTGCTTGGGTCCTGGAGCCGATGGTGTGCGGATTTGGAGGCTGCGTGTGCCTTGTTCCCGTGTTTGTTTTGACAGCTTAGCGGTGTGGGGCTGCGGCTGCAGGAGTGTGCGGGATGCATCCCGCCCAGGATGCTGCAGGGGCATGCGGACAGGGACCCAGTGTCGCTCCGAGCAGAGCGCCCGGCGGCTTCTAGGGAAACCCGCCATGGGTGGGGTGTGGGTGGTTGGGCTTTTCTGGAGATGCAGAGCCCTAGGACTCCTCCTTTATCATCCCACGGTTTTCCGGAGGTCCTGGGCTAGTGATGCGCCGCGATGATGCCGTGACCATCCAGGAAACCTCCAGCACTACTCACTGGGGGAAATTGAAGCGTTTAAACCTCTCGGCAGTTGAGCCAGGACCATGATGGCTGTGGGCAGAGCCAGGTGGGTGAACCCAATGCCACCCCTGCTCTTCCCAGGCACAGCAATGCTGATGTTGAGCCGTGCAGACCCATTTGGATGCTGCTCCTGGGCAGGACCGGGATGCTGCCTGGACCCGCCATCCACCTGGGCTGCTTCTGAAGCTGGGCCAGGATATTGCTCCATGAAAGCCTTTTACCACATCCTCTTGCAGCATCAGGTTCCTGCAGGTCTAACAATCCTGTTAATGCGTGTTTATTTTTTTTCCCCAATGGAGAATAGGGATGGATGAGGCTGGGAGTGCTCACCCCAGTCCCCCCTCTGTCCCCAGGAGACTCCTGGTCTAATGG
>NW_010262781.1:45380-51573 GCF_000690775.1 Eurypyga helias
ACATTCACTGTCTATAAAGCAATTTTTAAAATTATTATTTAAAAAGCATGTGGGTGTTACCTCCCTACCAAAAAATGAGGCTTTAAAGGCCGGATCCTATTAAAGTGAGGGGGAACCTCTCCATTAACTCTTATGGCCAGGCCAGAACTTCTCCCATCTTTCTTCCCATGCGACTTTTCCTCCCCATGCCTACCTTCCTGAGGACTCCATCACTCTCCCGGAGCATATTCCCAGCAGCTGGCACTGCTTGGGAGGACCGGGAGAACTTTTCACCTTTGTATATTTACAGCCCCTTTCCCAGAAGCCATGGCCCTGCCCAGGTGCCCCTTGGTAGCTGCTCATTAGTGGGGAGCAGACACGCTTTCCGTGGGGCTTGACTGGAAGTGGGGCTGCTCCTGGGACTCTGCTGGCTGGTGAGCTCTTTTAACCTGTTACTTATTTAGTTTTTCCCTAAATTGCCAAGTTTCTGGCTTTGTCCCCTTACTAGGAGAAAACGTGCTGGTGCAAACTGGGGTCTGAAGCCCCCTGAAAGGTGGTCCTGGTCTCTCCATGCCGGACTTCTCACCTCCTCGGAGGGAAAGCTGCGTCCCGCTCAGCAGGCTGAGCTGGGACAGGGACTTGTGTCCCCTTGTCACTGCTGTGTGAAGGCTCAAAAGGTTGGTTTTAGCTTATCGTCAGAGCTCTGTGCAGCTATGCTGAGCAAATGATAGTGATTAGGCAGAATATTTGTGATTGTCACGAGGGCTACCAATGGGACAGCAGCTTCACCCCCTGCAAGACGCAGTTTTGGGCTGCGCACAGCTTTATTCACTTACCCACTTCTTGCTGGTAGCAAACCACACCTCTGAGCAAGGCTGAGCACCTGGCGGCAATTCTGACCCCCCAGGAGTTTCCCAGCTTCGTAGCAACAACCCTCCAAGCCCCTCCAGGTGTGCCCATTTCTGGTATCAGTTATAAGCTCCCCGCAGGGGCTGAGCCTTGTGGGTGTGATGGGGCTCTGTGGGAGAAGCAGCAGCCTGAGCAGCTTCCCTCGCATCAGAGGAGGTGTTGGAGGACGCAGGTAAGGCTGGACCTCTTCTCCTGGTTTTTCAATGTTCTACTGGGCTCCTGGGCTTGAGTGAGGTCTCTGTAAGCCCCAGATAAGCGGGGTTGGGGGTTACGTGCCTCGGCTATCGCGTCGGTGTGATGTTGCCAAGGGATTTAGTGTGTGAAGAGGGCTGAACCCAGGAATGAAATAGCTGATTATTGTTTTTTGTTCTTCAGACAACACAGCTGAGCAAATCCAAGCTTGCTGTCAGTTCATTAAAGGGCTAGTCCTTTGTTTTCTACTAGAAAAATCCTTTCCAGGAATCCCAAGGTTTTTTTAAGCAGGGCCAAGCTTAGAAAATGGAGGAAAACATGTCCCTTTTCCATTACATCAGGTGTTTCTCAGTTACTTCTTCAATGATTCTCCCCTCTTGCTCATCCATATGTGCTTCCCTCCTCTTTCCCACCTTCTGCACAAAAACTCAATTGGGAATGTCCCAGGTCCCTTGAGAGCAGCAGTGGGGTCTGGTCTGGTGTCCCACAAGGGATGAGCTGCTGTTTCTCTGCCTTGCTGAAGGCTTTCTCAAAATGCAGTAACACCCTTGTCCAATGAGGAGGAGTGTGGGGCTGGGAATGGTGTGATCAAAGATCCCTGTCCTGGTTGCAGCTGATCCAACCAGGGCTTCCCAGAGGTTAAGGGCTGGGAAGGATGCTCCTTTCCCACTCGTCTCCCCATGCAATTTGATGGCAACTGCAACATTGCTTTACCCTATCACCTCTGAAAATACTCAGAGTGTGAGCAGGCTGTGGGGCTGCCATGGGGCTGCCTCATTTATTTTAATCCTAATGGGAGGTGCTCCCCAGTTGTGTTTTTATTTGTAATGACTACTGGGTTTTTAAGTGCTGAGCACTCTGTGTGTGGTGTAGGGCTGGTGTCGCTCTGTCCCCCGGGCTGATGTGTACCTGGCTCTGCTGGGGCACAGAGGGGTAAATCTAGGGGCAACGTGTGAGCTGGGTGGGCATATGGGTTGGTCTTCCCCTGTGGTGTTTTACTTGGTTTCCCTTTGCTTGGCAGTGGGAAATGTTGCTCCAACTGGAGACTTGACTTGGTCAGGGCAGTGTGCACCCAGGTCTTATGCCAGTGGGGAGGGAAGGTGGCTGCTGGGGGCCTCTGCTCATTTCTGGGTGGTACCTTGTGTCCTGTCCCCCACCTCCATCAAGCTGGTGGCTCTGCAGTTGACTGCATACCAGGACACAGAGCTGAGGCTGCAGTCCTATCCATGCCCTCATTCCTCTGGGATGCTGTGTGACCGGAGCCCTTCCCTCCTCTGGTACCCACCACGGCTGAGGGTGCAGCTCCCCTCTGGGTCGGGTGGGTGTGTTTTGGGACCGTGTTTTGCCCGGCTCACGTTGGGGCTCGGTGTGTGCTGCCCTGCACCTCGATTAAACCCTCTCTCCGTGGAAGGAGCAGCAGCGTTGAGGTGCCTCCAGACCCAAAAAAAAAAGCCCCAAAGCCGCTTGGTAGCAAAGGCTCAAAGCTAAGCTCGTTTTCCCCTCTAAGCCTCTGTGTTGTCCTCAAGGAGAGGAAATTCTCCCACTGGAGATACCTCTGTTCCCTTCTAGCAGCCGTTTTCCAGTCAAGCCTTCCCGTTGTGAGCAGGATGCATTAGCCATCACCTATACAGTTTGTTGGGGGGCTGGCTCTGCTCCCCACCGCTCACGTGGAGCCTGTCGACGTTAGCTGGGTGCTTGTAATGGCAAAACCCTCCCGGAGCGTGGTCCGATGTTCTCCCCCTCCTCTTCAAATTAATGTGCCAGCCGTGTCTCACCCTAATTAAAACCAGCAAAGAGAACTGGTCTGGGACGTGGCTTTGGAGGCTGTAAAATTCTAGGACAGTTTTATGTAGTGCAATTAAAAGGAAGGTAAAAAAAAATTGTTAAGAAATTAAACACTAATTACTTTTTTTTTGCCAGCTGAACTGTTTTGGCAGTGGGGCTGCAAGTGGCATGCAAAGGCCTGGGATGGTTGGTTCTCTGCTGCCATAAATCATGTTGATCAACTGTTCCCTTGCTTCTTTAGCAGTGTAACTCATCTGCTGTCAATTAGCCTAAATCACATTTTTTCAATTAAACAGGCCTGATAGTGAAGTCTGCTGGGGAGGGGGGAGGGAATGGCAAAGCCTGGTTGTAGGCAGTGAGGTGGAAATATCTTTTTAAAAGGTGTGATCCCATTTTAGTGCTTTCCATATAAAACGTGATATTATCGTCCATGCTCTGGGGAGCAGTAAGAGCTGGAAACCCGGCGGAGGGGGGAGGGAGCCTGCGAGGCGGAGGGGACCGGCACGGGTGGCCCGAGGGATTAGATGGGGAATCCCAACCGGGATGCTTGCAGGTGTGATGGCGAGTTACCCGCTGCGAGAAAACTCCTTTGGGATGAATTTCAGCTGTTCCCTCATGCTCCTGCCCTAATTCCCTTTGGTGGGGTGGAGGGTTGGGAACCTGTACAGGGTTTGCTGGGCTGGGAGAAGAGGCTGCCCCGCGGGGCTCCGGCGTGAAGGCTCGTTCATGCTCCAGGGAAGGTGAAATTACTCCGTTGTTTGTGTGCAGCTGGCAATGGGAATGGGTGGCTTGCATAATAGGAGGCATAATTTGCCTTGGATGGTGAAGTAAACCGCTGTTTCCTCTCCCTGTGTCTAGTCTTGCTTGCCGAACGTTTCCTTTCTTGATTAGTAAAGGAAAACAGGCTGTGGAGTATTTGGAAAGGGCAGGGCTTGGAGTAAACTGCTCCTTTTTATACCTGCATCCACCCTGCACCTTGAAAAGGAAAAGCAGACAAAACCTTCCCAGGCTGGGAAGAAAGAAATGGCTTAAGTGGGAAGAGGAGCTGATCCTGGCAGCAGGAGGAGGGAGGAAGAAGTGTGTTTGTACCAAGGGGGGGTGTAGTTACTGCAAATATTAAGCCTCCTGGTGCTTGGTCACTGCTGGGAGCACATGAGGTGATGGGGGTGGCCTCTGGTTTGGCCAGAGAGTGCTGGGAACAGAGGGGATGCAAGCATGGGAGCTTCAAAAGGCCCTGCAGATACCAGAATCGTGGAGTAGTTTGGCTGGGAAGGGACCTCAAAGCTCACCCAGTCCCTGGGCAGGGACACCTTCCGTAGCCCAGGTTGCTCCAAGCCTCATCCAGCCTGGCCTTGGACACTCCCAGGGATGGGGCATCCCCAGCTTCTCTGGGCAACCTGTCCCAGTGCTCCCCACCCACTCCGGGAAGAATTTCTTTCTGATGTCCCATCCCACTTTAGATTTAAAGCCATATCTGCTAGTTGGAAATGGAGCTTCATCCCCCTGGGTTCAGGGCTTTGCAGGAGCTGATGCTTCCTGGATGCTCTGGGGCAGGGTGGTCCCTTCCACCTCTCCCCTCACCAGGGCAGGATGTGCTCCCCTGACCTCTGCAGCCCCCCAGGGTCTCGTCCTGCAAGACCAACAATTCAGCTGCCTGCTGCAAAGAGGGCTCAGGCCTCCCGCTTCTGCCAACAAGCCCCTGCAGGTTACCCTGTTGGGAAAACCAGACTCGTTTATTAATATACATGTTAATTGCTGTAATTTGAAGGCTGGCTTCCCACTCCTGGGGATGTGGGTGTGTGCTGCTGGTGTGGAAATGTGCAGAGGAATGTTTCTCCGCTGAGCCCCTGGGGTGAGGGGAGGATGCTCCTGTGGTTACAATGGTGATGACCGGTTTTATTGTGGGTTTGGGTTCATGTGCTAAAAGAACAATGAGAAAACCAAACACATCTCCTTGTTGTAGGCTAAAAATACAGCCAAATTGATATTCAAATGTTAATTAGTCTAATTTACCACCACCACCACCTCCCCAGGCGAATCTGGCAATTCAGAGCATGCTTCGTGCTTCCTCCCTGCACAGTTAACTGCCCTCAGCCTCCAAAAAGAGCTTTGCTGACCACCTGGGAGGACTTGGGGGTAATCCAGGCTGGGGAGAGGCAGGGAAAGCCCCTCTCCACCAGTGCTGAAGGACCTGGAGGTGTGGGACTGAAAAGATCCTTGAAGCTCCAACTCTGGTCTACCCTAGTCTTTGCCAGCACAGTTGTGTTGGAGGGAGGAGGCTTGGCTTCTGGCTCTCAGCAGGGCTGCGTTTTTCTGACCCATAAATGAAGTTATGGGATGGAGCAGGACTGCTCCTGCAGTGCTCGTGCCTCTGGTCTCCCTCTGGCAGGAGCTGTTGGCCCCAGCTCTGTCCATGTCTAGGTGCCTGTAGCAATGGCAGGTCCAAAGCTCTGCTGGAGATAAATTCAGCAGCAGGTGCTTGGCTCCCTGAGGTCCTGGAGGACTCCTGCCCTTGTGTTTCTCATCCCAGGAAAGAAAAAGCAACCCACTGTCTTTACGGTCATCTGGCAGTGCCAGCGGAAAGCCTGGCCCAGGGCCTTTGCTCCCACAGAAGCAACCAAGCGAGGTCCCTCCATGCACAGGGGTGTCCCGGGCTGCGCTTGGGAAATGGCTCCTTTTGCCAGGAGCGTGTGTGTCCTCCCGAGCCAGATCCTCTGTTCCAGCCCTCCTGCCCTGTACCAACATTTGCTTTGGAAAAGTAGAGCTGGTGGTTTCTGGAACGTGATCCATCTAACCCGCCATCAGAAAACAACAAACCCAAACCTGTAATTGCTTTGGGTCTTGAGCAATTTGAGCTGGGTGCGAGTTGGCCGCGAAGGCTTGAAAAGCGCTGCGGAGCCGTGCGGGGACGGGAACGCTGCTGTCGGAGTGGCGGGACGGAGTGGGTGGTGTCTGCAAACCAGGACCCCCCTGCCTTTTGCTTTGCAGCCCTCCCTCACCAGTCTGTGGTGCCCTGTTAGCCCAGAGTAAACCCCCTGATGCTCAGGGCCCTGCTGGCCTCAAACCCAATGCGAAACCCCAGCTTGGCCGTAGCTAAAAAAAAGGATGCTCAGGCCCCTGCTGCCCTCAACCCCAATGCGAACCCCCAGCTTGGCCGTAGCTACCGCTGCCTGTGTTTGGTGGGTGAACGGCGCCGCGAGTCCCGGACCCAGCCGGGTGTTTGGAGCTCCGGTGGGGGATTATTCCAAGTGGAGAATTAAGCATTGCATTTCCTGACTTCCCTCCGTTCAGCAAGCTGGTGCGATGCTTGCAGCCCTTCCCCCTGCCC
>NW_010262782.1:0-10595 GCF_000690775.1 Eurypyga helias
CCAGTCTGTGATTCTATGATATCCACATACTGGTCTAGTTTTATCTCGGTTGTTTGAGCTAGGACAACCATTTTTTTTTAGGGCATAAGAACAGGATAGGCATTAATCCTGTCGGAGTACGGCCAAATGTATGGGGATGAAAGAGAATGCAGTTTCTTTCAGATTTGGGGAAAATAGGTGCATTAGGTTTAGAGACATAGATAATGAAAATTTACTATGTTGTCTGACTGGTTTTTCAGCAAATTGTTTTTGTGCCCTTTCTCCCCAAAACAGCACATTTGGACTATATGAGAGTACAAATTTCATTTTTCAACAGCGATCACAACCTCTGCATTTTGCTTAGACGTACTTACTGTGTTACTTTCATGTTGCCCTGTTTGAAATACCAAGGCGTGAATGCTGCTGTGTCACTTTGCAAATGTTTAAGTTACTAGCAGAAACAAGATTTTTAAGTGTGTTTAAGAGGGGCTTTGCCATGCTATGTTTTGGGTTCAGAATTCTGCTCGAGCTTCTGTGCTGTGGAGGGAAGCTGGCAGATTTTCTGAAGCAAGCTGTTTGCAACTTCCTTCGGGAGGGGAAAAAATGCTTATGTAACTTTGCAAAATGAAAACAAAATCCTCTGTGTTGAGCAAAATACGCAGCAATAATCCAGTGTGACATGGGATAAATGCTTCTTAAAAAATACAGAACCTCTGTTAGGTGAAAGTAAATGGCATACAAGAAAACGCAGAGCTGCAGAATCAAAAAAATCTCTCATTCTTCTATTTTCGGTTCTGATTCTTGTGGTTTATGTCACCTGTATAGTCTTGCATTTATTTTGGGTGAAGATTTGTCAGATTTCACAGATCAAGCAACATCACACTTGGAGATTGATTTTTATAGTCTTTGATAACATAATTGGAATTTGAACTGAAAAATTGTGACCTTTTTTTCCCCAGTTGTGCTTCCCATAGTGATAATTCACCTTTGTATCATTGCTCTTTTACAGAAAGCAGAGTATGTTTCATCATAACCTGGAATGCATTAGAGAGTTAGGGATGGACAGTGATTTATGGGGCTGTGGGTTTTTCCCTTCATAGCCTCGCTCCTTTCATATCGTAGCTGATTTTGTAGGATGCTACCATTTTTTATTTCCTTTTTTGCTGTTAGAGCCGCATACACTGACACTGTTACAGCTTCTGTATTTGGCAGCGTGCAGTTTGTTTCTCACTACAGTCTAACGATTTGCACAGTGTAACTTTTCCTTGTACCGCCAACACTCTACTTGCTCACGTACCTTTATTTTTAAAGGGAAACATAAGAATTGTTCAATCACTCCCTTACAAATCTGCCACGGTGACTGGATAACCATTCCGAAGGATGAGCCTTGGTGCACGCTGTAGGGCGTGGAGGGGTCTGTTACACTGACACGGATGTTTTTACGCTCTCCTGGAGAGGTACAGTAGGATGAAATGAAACCCGCATACTTTGTTTGTGGATTACGGGAGAAAACTCAGCGTGTTACACTCGTGTCGATGCCAACAAAAAGGAGTTAGCAGCGTTTCTGCGCTCGTGGTGTTGTGAGAACAGAGCACAAAAGCAAGTCCACAACACTCCTAATGCCAGGTTTCAGCCGGTTTATTAGTATGGTCCTAACACACTCGAGGTACCACAGACTCTTCTTTTTATAGGGTTTTTCTGTAAACTGAGCACACACAAGGTGAAAGACAGACTGGATGCATATAATGGGGTTTTAAGGGTTATGCTGTTCTGAGCAAACTTCACGAATTATGGTGGAACACTGTGGTAGAATAAATAATCTTCTTTGATTGTCTTTTTCTTTCGGCTCCAGGAAGAGGAATGGTGTCCTATCATGCGCACAATGGCCCAGTCAAGTTTCTGGTGACAGCTACATCTATAAACAAGAAGAGCAGAAACAAACTGAGGAACAGTCCACCTCCTGGCTCAGAACCTAAAGATGACGACCAAAAGAACGTTCTCCACAGTGAAAGACCAGGCTCTTCCCTTAGTAACACCCACGATACTGCAGTTTGGCTGGGGGGGTCAGTAGGATCCATTGCACAAAAAAGTGACTTGTCGTCCTCTTCCGGATCCCTTACTTTGTCTCAGGGATCAAGTTCCCTAGAACATAGGCCAGAGGACAGTAACATTTATGAGCTTTTGAAGGATCAAAATATCTCATGTAAAAGTAAAAGACAGAGATCCAAGAAAATGAAAGCAAGTTCAGTATTAGTCATTTCTGGTGGCCAAGGACACAGAAGAGTGAACAAGAAGACCAAGCAGCAGCGACAAGATGAACTAGTGTCTTCAGTGATGGTCTGGCAAATCCCACTATTAAATATCTAACTGGACTGAATCCAAGATCCTTTATGCTATTAAAAAAAAAAAAAAAGTCTGATATCCTTTTACAGCAAATGCCAGCTTAGGACCCAAATGAATAGCCTTTATACCCCTGGAAGCAATTTCAGTAGGCTTTGATCACAGGATTAAGGGTTACAAGACAGACTCCTCACGTGCCTGGAACATTCTGCAGTGTTAGGGTGTTGGAAAACGTTTACCCGTCGACGCTGTCCTCGATGCTTAGAAGGAAAAGGATCTGTTAGACACTCTTAAATGGTTTTAGAATCTCTACCTTATTTATATTCACATTCATAAATATCATAATTATGTTCTATAGCACTTAGGGAAGGAAAGGAACACATGTCATGTCTCATGCTGGTTTTTGCTTATGTAAATCAGCTGTTGTTTCTTTTTTCGAAGTGACATATTGCATGGACTGTAGATTTTAATGAATTAGCAAGTATTTTTGAACAGTAAATAGTCTAATGCAAGCTAATATTAATTTGGCAATTACTATAATCATTTGTAACATCATTCCAGAAGCCGGAGTTCAGTCTGGACAAAAGCAGTTATATTAATTGATGGCTGTTTGTTTTCAACGTAGAAAATAGATATTATTATTATTATTTCTAATGCTCAGTATTACTAAAAATGTTGCAGCACAAAGAGCACATTCATTTTGCTGGTGGGGTGCAATGTGTCTGTGACTCGCCTTCGTTACACAGAGAAGGTCGTAAGGGTGCTATGGCTTAGGGCAAACCGAAAATGCAGATAGAGGACAGCTGTGCACTGTAGTGCTGCTAATGCGTTCTCCCCCGGCAGCTCAGTATCAGAGCTAGACGTGGACTATGCTGTTTTTAGGACGCGTGCACATCCACTATATTAAAAAGGAAAGTATTAATTAAATCATTAACTGGGGAGAAATACACTAATACTGGAATATCTATAGGAAGTGCAGGTAGTCGCTGTGGGTATTGGTCCTACATCGATTGATTTATGCTGTGTCCTCAGGCAAACACCTATCAACGCCACAGGGCAGCAGCAGGGATAGTCACATCCGAGTGGCGGTCACCGCTCCTCACCCAGAGTTTCGGCAAAGCATGGTCACGTACATGGATGTTCTGAAACTGGTCTGCACGGCTTCATTCGCTCAGACCGGCAAGCGGTTGCTTTGGTAGCGTTAGCGGGCTGGATTCTAAATGGGGAGACCTAATCATCGTTTCTTAATGGATTTATGTAAAGGAAACTTTGAATTTGGGACTCCTACTGAAATGGCTGTTTGCGCTACTCTCTGCACGTGTGAAATACAAAGCTTTCAGCTCAGAAAGACATTGCCAAAAATGGTGATGAGACGCATCCTTCAGTCAAAATATGTTTAATACAGGTAACGTGTTGAATGGAGTCACTGGGAACATCCTTTTCCCTTGTCAAGAGACTGAAAGATCCAGAGAATTGGGACGGTTAAGTTTCCATTGAATATGTTAGGAAGGCAAAAATGTCTGTCAGTTCAGTAAAATGCAAATTAAATCTATCCGAAGCGGAATGCTTGTCAGATATATGCATTAACTGGAATCAAGTAAAACTTTGGGCTACTTTGGTACCGTTATTATCCCAGTAAGGGGATGGTTTGCCCTGAAATTATTTCTGCTACTTCTGACACAAACTCCTTGATTCCACTACGCTTTGTGTCAATCTGTCTAGTTTAGACCATCATCAACGATAATTACAGTGTTTCCCAGCATGTGACATGTCAAGGTAAACAGTGCTAGAGCCTGGGTTATTTTGTTTGATAGAAGATCCAGGTTTTTGGTGATTTTATTTCAAAATAGCAGTAGGAGGTTTTTTAAACGTTGCTGAAATTTATTCCCTTTATTTTGCAACAGATTTGCGTATCTCTTAAATTTTCAGTTTATCTGCTCTAAAAAGCAAACCTCTCTCATGGTGACCCCAAAATGGGTGGGTGGGCTGACTTACCAAGTTCGGCAGAGCACCAGAGCGACGTCAGGTCTCCCCTGCCACCAGGTACGCAGGAACAAGGGAACGCCAGTGCAGTCAGCCTTTTCCTGCTAGCTGACACCAAAACAGGCATTTCAAAAATCAGGTACGCACCTCAATCTCTCTTCAGAGGTTTTGCCCGTGTCCTCCGTCGTGATCAGAACAGGGTTCTCGAGCCGTAACAGCACAGACTTCATCGAGTCACCAAGGACACTTAAGATCTTCATTAGTGTTTTGTGCTTTTATTCTGGGTCTTGCTCTGTGATTCTTGCAACCTCAGTCGGGTGTTGTCAGCACTGGCATGAGTCCTGGTGCAAAAATAAAAAAGAGTGCCTCTAAGCCAGGCAGCTGGCAACGTTTTCCCAAACTTTTCCTCTTCTCCCTGGCCTACTGCCTAGGCTTGTCTGGCTTTGAGGGATCAAGGCCAGTTGCATTTTCTACACTCTTCCATGGCTATGGCGCTGGGAGCTGCTCTTTGCCCACTGTGTGGAAGTACTACATTGTACAGTTTAATGTATGTATATTGAAAAAACACGATAAAAGATTTTTCTGTGTATAAAGCATATATATTCTAGTATCCCTCTGCTGCACCATGGTAGAAAGACCAGAGATTTTACTCTGCATGCTCCTTGAGCGTGGGATTCCACATCCGTGCCTTCGGGGCTGGAGGATCATGTCCTCTCTCTCACGGCTCACTAGAAGCCACAAGCGGGGTCCACCACACACTCTACTGGACATCCATGCATGGCGTTACTATAGGATCCGCTACCAATAATGCGGGAGAGGTTTAAGTTGAAATGCATCCTATCCTCCAGCTGAACTGTAATTTTCTGCAGTTCTGTCAGTAAATCAGTAGAAACAAAGTACAGGTCTGCTCTTCTGGAAGTACATCAGCGTTTTGCCAGTGACTTCAGTAAGAACAGAACTGGGTCCCTCATTTACCTGACAGTATTTTGAAAATACATCTCTATTTATCTTACTAAGCTGTAAAGCAAAAGAGAAGCTGTATGTACGTCTTTGAAATTACACAGAGCCGTGAACCAGAGTTTTAGTAACTAACTGAGCAGAGGTGCAATGTTTGTTTCCCGATACGCAGCTAACTGGTATTGCCCTGCTATGAAAACAGGCAGGAACCAAAGTTCCTCTTGCAGCTGGTAAACAGTCCTTATGGCTGTTGTAGACTGCGCTGCTGGGTACGTTGGACTTTGCTTTCTGATACTGCTTTTCTAGATTAATAGAATTTACGGAAAATATTAGTGAAAGAGGGGAGCAATTGTAACCACTATGATATATTCTATATATGTTTTCTAACACATAGCGTATTTTATAACATGAGCCATAAAACTTGTGTATTTATGTTTGAAGTGTAAACTGAGAAAAATGTTTAATAAAAAATGTGATAAAAATTAACCTCAGAAGTACACTTCTCGGCTGGTCACTTTAACCAGA
The DNA here is from genome assembly GCF_000690775.1 of Eurypyga helias. NCBI lineage: Eukaryota > Metazoa > Chordata > Aves > Eurypygiformes > Eurypygidae > Eurypyga > Eurypyga helias. Next base: position 5,785 of record NW_010262782.1, read on the forward strand.
AGGCTACAATTTGTGCACGCATTAATGAGTAATATATATATATATAAATGGACTCATGAGAAGGAAAATAGGATATGTGATTAGGACAACAAAGATGTGCATTTTTTAGTTTTCCAGTATCCACAGTCCGAACGCCAGTAAATGCAATGTCTGAAAACGGTGCAGTCTTCCAAAGTAAGTTTGACCCCTGTACCAGCGGGCGCCAGCAGCGTCAAAGCAGTAGAATTTCTACGATGCTGTCCGCGTGAAGTACGCGTCAGCACTTGGGCAGCATGCGGGATGCATAAAAATGAGAAGCATTAATATTCAGAGTGAGGATTGCCAAGAAAAAGCATTAACAGAGGAAATTAATTTTCACTTGCTAACTGGCAATTCATTCTAATTAATCTGCCCTAAAGGATATATGCAGAGTCCCATGACTGCGTTTAAATTCTAGGGCTTGTGTTCATCAGACTCGGCAACAGCCTGTTTGTGCGTACCTGCACCATTATGAATAAACAAGAAGGGTTATTGAGAGTTGTTTGGTTGCTAGTAAAGCCTGCCTTTCTGTTTTTATACCACATCTCTTTAATATATGGTCCTCAGAAACATCAAAATCAAATCGCATGAGTGCACGAATACCCTGCGTGCGCACACCTGAGGACAACTTCTGTCCCGGTGGGAATTTACAACTCATTGTTTATGGGTGGGAGGCTGAGGGCTAAAAATTGCATACTGCCCCTTTGAGAGAGGGCGGACTATTGGAAGGGGTTTCCTGAACTGTGGTTCGGTGCGTAACCCTCTTTGTTCCTCTCCTGTCCTATTTAATTTCCTGAGCACATAAAGACAAGTGAAATGCATTTGGGGGTGAGAAAAACCTGTGGCTTGAAAGGTGCAGCTATAACAGAGGGTGGTCTAAGAGTTAATCTGTATTGCAGATACCATAGAGTCGATACAGTGTTTTTACGTATGGCTTTGCGTATCTTCATAGTAGTAATACTTCCTATAGTAATGTTCCTGTTAAGAAGGCAGATTAATATCATCTATAGCTAGGAAGCAACTGAGCTGAAAAGCGTTTGCCTGACCCGATGCCACAAGATGAGTCTGTAAAAGCACATAGATTAACGCCATTCCAAAAGCCCATGCTCAGCCCTTCAGGCTGCCGCCTCCTTGCAGGCATCCTGTCCGCGTGGTGGCCGGAACCATCTGTGCCAGTAAACTGGCCAGAACTAGGGCAACAACCTGAGCACTGCCCTGTGATCGTAGTCAGTAGTTGGCTCTCTGGGACTGAGCCTGGCCTGGGCCGCTCCCATCAGGCAGCGCTGACAAGGCCACTTGTCTGGGATATTTTGGGGACTGATTAACTACGTGGATGTAAACTGCATGGTGCCGCCTGCGGAATAGGCGCTCTGCTTCTGGTTTCTTGATACTGATGCTGCCTAACGTGTATCCATGCAACCTGCTCCAGGTGGGATGGTTGCCTAGCTGTCCAGAACTTGAGACCGGTCTCTGACAGCTGGGACACAGAAAGAGGTACTTCCCTAGACTGGACATCTACAAAACGGGTACCAGCATTTGGGCATGAGGAGTCTCTGTGGCGGTTCCTCAGCCACTGGCACCACACCACAGCTCGAAACTGTGGGTTACTTCCCTCCCCTTCCTGATTTAGGGGTTTTGTAGCTGATTGTAGAACCTATGTCCCACTCCCTCACCAGGGCAGTGTGCACACTGCCGGATCTGCTGTTTGGTTTGAGCAGTACAGCTCAAGATTTTCAGAATCAGTTGATTAGCTGCTGCTCCATACGTGTGCTTACTTGATCACTGCCTTTTCCTTAAGGGCACGCCCAGCCACCAAACTGCCAGGAACTCTCCTCGCCTCCTAAGACGAAGAATCAAAATAGCAACACCGAAGCAGCTTCAGATGAAAGGATCTGAAAATTTCCTAGGCAAATGAAGATTGACTGTGTGACTCCGTTTGGAATGCAGCAACGTCAACCTACGACTGAGAGCCCTTCAAGTGCTTTGGCCAAGCTCCATAAACGGCGCTGTAAAGGTGGTTAGTCATTCGCCGCACGACCTTCAAAGGTGTTCACAGGGGATTTTTTTCCCTCCAGCAAAACAGGCCTTGACAGCAGAACTGCAAGTTCTCCTCTTGTGTGTATTGTTATACTCCAAGGAGTATCACGCTTATCATTAACGTGTGTCCCAACCTGGAAGGTGAGCCAGAACACCTAGGATTAAAATCACACACCTTGGGGGAGATGGAATCATTGTAAGAATTCACTGGAAATCCGATTTGAGGAGTATTTGGACATCAAAAGATTCAGGTGACCCTCCAGCAGAGTTTTCTGACGCACCAAAGTACCTAATTTCCACTAAAATTGGTATATTTACATGGCCAAAGGCAGATAACAAGAAAGGTTTTAAATGCAAGAAAGCAGATACAGCTTAACTGCGGAGTTACAGAATTTTCATTTTTGCGTTCTATTATTCCACGTTGCAGAGAAATCCTGTGGGCTTCACCTTCAGTGCTGGGGTCGCCTTGAAGGCTGGCACTAAAAAAGGTGCGCCTTTCTGAAAATTCACGCCTTCTGAAGCAAACTGTGGTGGTTGTTTCCTGTGGGCTTTTCTGGTTTGCTCGGTCTGCATTGCAAGTTGCAGAACGTGCCTGTCAGACTGCACTAAATGCCTTTTTAGTGGTCCCTTTTTGAAGAGGTATCTTTTCTGGAGCGTTGGATAGCACAGACTGTGTGCGTTAATGAGGAGGATTACCACTAATTCAGCCAAGATTTGTAAGTGCCACAACTTTTCTGCTCAGAGCAGTCTGTGGTGCTCCTAATCCCCATCACAAGCAACTGACACCATCCGTTAAGTTAAGCTGCATCTACGCTGCTGAACTCAAGAGCGCTTCAGACGTCACGGACACACATCCTGAGGCTGTATCAGGTGGGATATGTGTACATGATGATTTTTCATTGACGTGAAGCAGTATTTTGGGAGAAATGCAATGATTTGAAGGAATTTTGCTGACAAACCCAAGAGCCATGCTCATAAATGCATGTTGAAGAGACAGGTGGTGGGACAATCCATGGCTGATCATGACTGGGAAGAAATGTTGACTGGATAATCTCAAGGCACTGTAAAGAGCAAGGGTAGGCTTTCACTCTTTTTCAAATCCTCTGGGTTTTATTATCTTTTTAGCAAATTAGGAGATGATGTGCACGTTTTCTCAATTATTCATCTAAGTAAATGCTCTATGTTCTCAATCTTCTGACCTCATCAGATGCAGTCAACCTCATTAAAAGCCGTTCTACCTATTCTGAGCCTTGTTTTGAGTGACAAAAGTCTGCTACTAACACGCTCTAAAAAATGCTCTCCTGTTCGGTTTTGGTTTTGTTTTTTCTTAAATTAAACCCAATATTGATCTGTCCCTGGTGCATGAAGTATGCAAGCCAACACCAAAACAATCCTTATGGTCTGTTTTTTTTCTTGTGACTATTCCAGTCTAGCTGCTGCAAGCTGATAACCTTTCCGAGGCAACCAGCCCTTTTCTTTCCGTCCTACTATTCGGGTGTGTTGTGGGGATGCGTGAAAACTAACACCCGAAGGCAGATCAGCTTGGGTCAGCATCAGTCATACGCAGCCCGTCCTGTGTAACGCGCCTGCAGCATGTATAGGGGGTTTATTCCAAATATACAACATGTATTTTAGGCATCTTTGGCTGCTCAGCAGAAATACAATAAGCATTTTGTCTGTGCCAGCAATAGCATCAAACCAATCCTTGGGGCTGTTGTGTTACAAAACGAAGCAGCGTTTCACACAGCAGCGTTCAGCTGTCAAACACAGGATAAGCAAAAGGAGTCAGATTTTCTTTTCTGTTTTTGGTTTTTTGTTTGGTTTTACATTTTGGCTTCTGGCCATGAAGCAGATCTCTGGGTACCGCAGGGACCACCAATCTGCTCCTGCTGCTCATACTCACTGCGCTATGCACAGGAGGAACATGACTGAGTTTCGGCTATGCCAGTACCAGAATTTTGATGCTGCAATGATTATTTACCCCAGACATCCTGAGCCAATCTAAAATAGCCTACCAACAGCTTTGCATCTGCATAGATGCTGGTAGCAAGTCTAGACCATGCAGGCATGCTAATCCTACGTAGTGTGCTGGACGTGTGCCCACAACAGCATGGACTCCGCAAGTGAAGGCTGCACAGCCCACCTTAATTAGCTGGGTAAATAATTGAGCGCAGCCCCATGCTCAGCTCCGTGCTGCCATGGGTACGCTACCTGCAGGGCTCTGCTGTGCTTACTTGTAAAAAGCTAGCCAGTGTGAGCTACACTCTGAGCCTGTTATTGAAAGGTTTAAAGCCTCTTGGTCCACAGGATATGGATTATTTCATCTAAGTAAAATAACAATTTTGTTAAACTGTTAATTGCTAACCTCCTTAAATGAGAAATTCAGTTGCTTCACTGGCCAGGAATCAAACCTCCTGATACTGGACTGATTCATTTTTTATGTCATCTGCTGGCTAATTTTACTGAGGAACAGTGCATTTGCCCCAGGGTAGCCCAGTCCTGCACAACGGCCTTAGAGCTGGGAATTACAGCAATGCAGCTGCTGCTGCAGCTGGTGGGAGAAAGAAAAGAAATGCAGTAGCTCCCGCAGGAAAAAGCACGACCCTGAAACTCTGAGCAGAGGTACCTCTCTCTGGGTCAGGTCGCCATTTGCTGACCGTATTATAAGAAAAGCGTTCAGCTCTATTGCCCATCTCCACACACATGCCACAGTCTGATGGCTTCAGGGCTTGCAGCCCTGCAGAGAAGGACTTGGA
>NW_010262783.1:0-724 GCF_000690775.1 Eurypyga helias
TGCCAGAAAGCATGCTTTTAGGCTGTCATTAGGAGTTTATTGTAGAAATCTCATGAAAGAGATTTTCAGGTGAGGCCTGAATTGTTCCAGACAATTCATCTGCACAAATAAAGCACATCCATATATCTTTTTTATCACATCTTGTATTTTACCTTGTACTCAGAGGGGAAAAATAAGTTGAAAGATCTAAACCCCCAGCTGGGTGGTAGTTGCTCAGTTTGTGCCCTGGGAGATCTTTATTCATTTACTGCTTCACAGGGAACATTAGGTTTGTGTTCAAAACTGTGTGTTTGATAACTAGATGTATTATAAAAAATGTGTCAATATTAATGTGATTTTTTGTCCTTAAAAGTGGGATCTCTTGCCCAGTGTGCAGTAAGCCAATTTACACACAGAGCTGAGATACTTATTTCTCACCTTTTTCTGCAAAGATGGGTATTAGGTGGTAATTCCTCAAAGTCAGCATGCTTGCTTACTATCATTTTATATTTTTGTATGATTTCAAAATGTTAGTCACTCCTGGCTAGACCTACTCAACTACCATTAGGTAGTTTTTCTCTTGCTTTGAATTAAAGGTACAGGGTTCATTTGAATTCAATGTGCTGGTTCAGTGAGTTGGGGTCTTCATCAGGAGGTGGCTAGGGTTGGAAATGGAGGTGTGGTTTTCCCTTTATAATGAGTAAAGTTCATGAAAATGATAGGATTTTTAAACATTTGCTGACTT
>NW_010262784.1:0-11775 GCF_000690775.1 Eurypyga helias
GAACATTTTACTTATTACCAGATTCTACATGTCCTGCACATACCATGATTACTAAGTTGCATGATACTGACATTTTTACTACTGTAAAGTTTATAAACTCAGAGCAAATATTGAAATTCACCTCATGCAAATTCTGTGCTAGAAAACGGCATCACTTGAAAAGTTATCCAAACTGAATACAAAAAGGACAAGACCAAACATTCAAAGGATTATTGAAAGTAATTATGGGTTTGGGGTTTGTTGTTTTTTTTTTTTTCTTTATCCTCTATCATTTGTACCTTGTATTTCGCAAAGCCAGCGGATAAAGCCAGCGGACAGAGTGAAATCTCAGCTGAGATTCGGGTTTTGGTTTTTGTGGGGGGTTTTTTTTTTTTTTACTTAAGCAAGCTGCAAATGTATTTCTACTCTGACACATAACTGCACAGAAAAAAAGGTGACATCATCTTTTGTGACTTAAGAAAGCACTCCTGAATTTAACTTCACTGTCCTCACAACTAGAATAACCATTCTTTGGTTCTATGGATAGCATCTATTACAGCTGATTGCTTCTCTCAGGAAAACTGAGTATGCTGAATCACAATGCAGATTTTTTTTTCCCCTCTTGGTCATGCTGTGGTGCACCTCTACATTTGAGAGGCTGAATCTTGCTTTACATTCATGGTAGATGGTGATACGGTTTATGCTGAACTTTAGCTCCCATGGGAGTTTTCCCACTGGCCAAACAACAGCTTTCAAGGAAGGAGACTTCAAAACAGGCCTTGTACATGGTACTATTCATGGTCTCTCTGTCTGGGGATAACATTTGTTTTTTCACTGTGTTTTGCTTTACTTGTGTACCTACTGTAGTTTCAGCCCCTCAAGAGACACTACACAGAATCTGTTGCTTAGTAATAGTAACCTTCATGGAAATTAGCTTGAACTTCAAAAGAACAAAACATCTTTCATTAGTCACAGGTTTGCAGATAATGAATTCCTCTGAGGAAGTTGATTAGAAAAGCCAGCTATCCAGAATCAGGTACTACCAATGCTGACCTACGATGAATTACAAAGGTCAGTGATGCTCTTGGAAAGGACCATTTTTTTGTACCCCTTAAATTACACTCAAGATACTTTCTACCAATACCCAGGCTCACATTGACAATGGCACTAATAAAGTGAAGTTTTATATAAGTGGTATCAGGCTCTCGTAACGAATAAAACCAGAAAGAATTGCTGCGGTCATATAGTCTGGTCTCCTGTGTAATGTAAGTGACATGAACTAATTATTGTCCTAACAAAAGCATCTCTTAAAAAAAAATAAATCTCAAATATAAAATGCCTTTTGAATTTTTCTATTTTTTCCTTAGACACATGGTGTAGTTAGAAACACTGTTGCATGGTAAGGAAGAGGGGTTAAGGACCAGAGAAGCACGAGAAGAGTTGCAGACTCTTCTTCAAAGGGCCAGAGATAGGGACCTGCATCCTCTGCACTGTGTGTGGAGAAAGTCAGCAGGCTGTCCCAGGTCATCCACATGCCCAGCAAGCAGCTGCACAGAGCTGCTCTGCAGAAATGCTTGGCAGGACTGACACCTTCCTGCTCAAGTCTTGGCTTCCTTTCCCCACTGCATCCACCTGAAATCCTACATCTCCATTTCATTTGGAGGAATGCAGGTACCTAGCCAAAAAGAACTTCTTTAAAATGCAGCCACATGGAAAACGACCAACCTCAGCCCAATGGCTAGCACGTGTTGCTGAAGAGGCAAAGCAAGGTGTGATTTGCCTCTCCCACCACTTACCTGGAAGCCACAGCACAGTGCAAGAAGCAGAGAAAGCTTTGCAGGGCCAGAGGAGTGCACAGGAACGAGCGAGACACTGGTGCCTGGAAACCAGGATGCTTGAAGCCTCAGCTCCCACCTCCACTTGTGGGATTGCTAATGCATTTCACATCAGGTAATCACTCAGCAAAGCCCAACATCAGCTAGGCAGTTAGGACAGTCTTTGAGGTTTCCAACTTGCTCGAATTAGCAGGCTGCAAAGTCAGCCAAGTGAGTCCCTAGGCTTCTTTCTTACTTTCCATTTAGTCTTATAAATCTCACACTGCTCCCTCTACCTAGCCTAACAAAAGACATAGGAGACCAGCTCAGTCTGTGAAATGATGCCTTCTAGATTTCTAAATCTGAAGCGGCAGAAAAGGAATAATTACCAGAGCTTAGGAAAAAAAAAAAAACATGGTAGAAAGCTGGATCATTTTAGAAGTGACTTTATAAAGACTCGCCTACACTTGAACATGAGAAACCGAAGACCAAGTAATTAAAGGTACAAAGGTAATGCATTCTAGTTGAACAGTGCTAAATCACGGTGTGGACGCTCTCACACAGTAGCAAAGTGGTCTAACTCCTTCAGACAAATTTGACCAGACTGAAGCCAATTTACTTCTGCAGGAGAAAATCCACATCGTGGTTAAAAGCGCAGTTTCCTCATGTCTCTTGTCTACGAAGAAGGGCTGGAGGAAGTGAATGAAGTTTTAAAACGCACAATCTTTTTTCCAGTGCAGTTATCACCAGAAATCACAAAAAAAAGATTACAGGTCGATTCAGACACTTCGGAAGGTCAAAAGCTAGAGACTTAAAGCCCTGTTCATCCGCATTTGACCCTAACGTTCGTAGGTGCCGAAGCTTGCCACAATAAAATTCCTTAAATGGTTTGGGGCGAGATTAATCTGACCAACTGTGAACATCTCCCAGCTTCACAGTCCAGGTTTCCTTCTTTATCACTGAAGAGACACCAGCTTTTCCAGGCTGTTTCTCTCACTCCTTTTGGAAGGTACATGTCAAAAACAGCTCCTCTAAATCACACCTGAAAACATTCACTCATCTCTACTAACAGCGAAGGAGCCTCAAGTTATCAGTGGAGCTGTCTATGCTGCAGAGAGCTAAAAGATCATGGATGCATCCCATCATATGCTTCTGCACGTCTGCAAGTGCTGCAGCGCTGACGGCAGTGAGCAGCACTCATCTCAAACTAGTATTTACAAAATGGGCTTCACGTTATCTATGTCACATAAGAAAGTCCACCCACAGGCATTTCCAGAACTCATCCAACAGCTAAGGTTGCAAAACCCCCCATAAACTAAGCCAAAAGTCTTGGTGGACCACTCCCTTAACCTAATAATTCCATGGTGAATATAGTTAGGAAGGAAATATGCTTTCAATGTCTCTCAGGATCCCAGAGGATTTTAAACCACAGCTTCTATCTCTCCTGAATGCTCTAATCAGTGGATTATTACCTGATCTGAGGTAAGAACAGTAAGGGCACTCTCACTGCCTCCTACAAAAGCTGTTCCACTTTGAACAGAACAATTAAATATTCACTGAAAGAGAGAGACCTGGGCTAGGGTACATACTACACACAGCAATGCTGGTGGAGCAATTGGTTTCCACTGCTGCTCCCCCCAAAACCCAATTGTGAATCTTTACAGCACCTTGTATCCAACGGTGGCTGGAGCACAGCCTCCTACTTTCTTGTGTGTACACTCTCTATTTCTCTACAGCCCAAGTTACTCAGTGTGAGAGCTCACGGGAGCTGGACTGACAATATCTCCCACCTCCTCTAGAACACACCACAGTATACGTGCTCATACATGACAGCTTCACATCTCCAGGGAGGAAGGGAAGGAAATCAAAATTATTGTTCTCAACAGTTGTTAACCCAACTGTTAATGAAGAATCAAGAAATTATGTAAGAGATGCCTCTTCATCTCCCTTCCCTTGAAAGGAATGACTTTTTCAAACAAAAACCCAGAACTGACACCCCAAAGAACAACAGGGCTTAAACTAATACTCTAGCACTGAGATTTCCCGGTAAGCTTGGTGTCCTCTTGCCATCCCAGCTGTTTAGGGACTGTTCTCAGCCACTAAAATCTCCCCTCTCCATGGAGCCTAGGCCCGGTAAGCCCCAAGGAGACACTGTTAAATTTATCACAGCAGTGACTACATCCCCTTCGGAGGGATCAGATTAACTCACTCTTTGAGGAATTACTGTCACTGATTCAACTAGGTCTTTTCTTTCAACAGGCAGGGCAATGTTAGTGGAATTCCTAGCCATGTTGGTGAACATCTCAATTTTATTTCAGGTCAACCACAGAGTTTTGAATTGCACTTAAGGAAGAGCACCAATTAAGCAAGGAGTATGTCTCATTATTGCTATGTTCTGCACCCACACACCAGCAAAGCTGGTTATCTAGACAGGATAATAAAACAAAATAGGAACTAGTTCTACTGTGATATTTATGATTCCTACATCACTTACCTGCAATACGGCTAGTGATGTGGCATCAAGCCGCAAACACTGTCACACCACAAAGCAGAACACAACCCAACATTCTGTGCATTAAGTACCTGTAACTGCTACGTTACAAACAAAAATCAGCCCTCTAAGGCACACTAAGCACCACCCATTACAACTCGTATTCTCCTCCAGCACACAGCACAGTTGCCGACTTACGGCTCTTTCCCCCCCTCAGAGCAGAACTACGATTGTCTTCACGAATGCCACTTTTGTTTGAGAGCAAGCTGTGGGAGCCATTGCTCTGGCAGATGCTCAGCCGCAGGCCCTCTGCCCAGGGCACGCACAGACAGGAGTCAGCTAAGGGATTCTTCCTCAGATGTGAACTGGCTACAGACCGCACCACCTCAGATGCTGAAAGACAGGGATGGAATAGAGCGTGTTGCGTTACTGGGGATAAAACCAGAATCCTGCGCTAGCACTACGCAAATATACATGCTCCTGTAACAGCTCTTCTCTGACAACTGTGATCTTACAACCAAAGGTGGTAAGACTCACCCACAGCCCATCACAGATGGTCTGAACTGTATTCGGACTGAAGGCAGTGCCACTGGGTGAAACAGGCTCCACAGCGTCTCCAGCCACCTCCCCTGCCATCAGGGCAAGCACCTCCTGCCCCCACCATACCTGCTGCCACCCAGCAGCATGGAAGGCGCTGCCCTTGGGGGATGGAGGGGATGGGGAGAGAAGGAGGGAGAAAGAAGTGGTTGTTGAGAAGGTCCAGGGGAGGAGTCTCAAAATTAGGTGTGTGGGCAGCTGAGCAAGGCCAGTCCCAAGCAACTGGAACTACTCATCCCCTCTCAGGCATTCTTTAGAGACATGCCTTGACTCTTCATTATTTAGAGAAATTACTCCAGCAGAATTTCTGCTAAACCAGTAGCAAGCTGTACAAATTCCCCAAAACAGCCAAAATGCTGAACATCTTTCATCCTACTAATATGGAGACTAATCCATCGCATACAAACATGGAGCACTTGAATCATAAAGGTCACTGTCTTGTGCTGAAATGAATCACGCCATGCAGTACCACTGCCTGGTTTATTTATTGCACAATAAGGTGATCTTAATTACTCAGTCCTAGCTAAAAGGTAGTGTACCCGGTTCAGGGAGTATTTTTTAGGAAGGTTATTTTCTTTTTAGGCTTTCTCTCTCTTTTGCTGGATGTTATTTCATGTGTTTTAGATACACTGACACATCTCTACCCCAATGTCTCAGAAGAGAGCATTCTGCAAATTCTTTACTCAACATTTTGGCTTAAACAAAACCATGTGAATCAGGAAAACAATCTTTGTTATGTAATATACAGAGAAAATAAATAGTTTGAGACTATTAAGATGGGCATTAAACGCAAGAAACCTGTGAATGCACATACAAGAGCAATTCTATAGACATTTGCCACATTTCTGGAGAATGTTCATGTTTATTTTTTTTCTCCCCCCCTCTTCCCCTCAAGTATTTTCACAGGTGTATTATGTACAGAAAAGACAATGCCATTCTACTTAACAGCTTGTTTTAAAACAGTAATTCAAGGTTTCTCCACATCAGAAAATAACTACTCCTCAAAATAGATTGAAACAGTTCATAATGGCAAAGTAGTGGCTCCTGGAAAACTGGACTTAAGAAATTCCTCACCATTCCCACCGAAACAAACTTGTGCTCTGAATTTTTATTTTTCACATAAAAATAAATCAAAATCTCTTTCAAGGAGGGCATTGTTGACTTATTTGAGAAATTAAAAATCTCAAATGGTTGCAGAAAGACCACTGAAATCTTGCACTTGTTCATGCATATGCCCAAATAAAAGAAAATATGAAAGCATTAAGCATACAAGTGGAAAAGAAAACATGTTACAGAAAGCAGTAAGAGGCAAAACAATTTTCTTTTCTATATACATAAATATTTTACATGAGTAACAAGAAATGTCAAAAATACACAACTCTGAGCACAAAAGAATCACTTTAGCGATAGATTTGTACAAAGGAGATTTGTGTAAGCGGCATGCTTTGACAGAATGAATTGAACTGCAACATAATTCAAAATACATTCATTTCAATCCTCCATACCAAAGACTTCTGAAAATATAACATGAGGGAATACAGTTTAGTAACAAGTACCATTGCTGGAAAGGAATTAGATTATAACTCCCCAGCAGAATGAGGAAGGATTGATTTCAGTGTTTAAAATCCTCAGTCTTGGCCAAGGTCAAGCCCCGTAATGTGTCTCAGTAGCCCCAATCCTGCCAACACTTACGTGTTTTAATATTACAAAGGTTATGCTGATCTCGGCAGAATCACAGAGAGCAAGCCTGAGCAGTTTAGTGGTCTTCAACTTGGTCCTAGGACTTCAGCTGTAATAATCAAGGCACTGCTCTAAAGACAGTATATTAGACAATAGGCCAAACGGTTCTGTAAACACGTAATTACCCTGGGGATATTTCTATGCCACCTAGTTTCTGGTTTTGAACACCCTTTTGTTCACTGTATGTTCTGATCACCTCTAAAACCTGGTAAGTGTGAATACTGTATCACCACCTAAGTTACTTCCGAATTTGGGCCACACAATGTTTCTTTTCTCCAAGCAGACCCAGCTCTGAGCGGAAACCCTGCTGCAATCAGTGTAAACAAACACTAAATTATCAACATAAATTAACCTTCTTTGATGTTTGTAATTTCTACTTCACAGCCAGTACTTACTGCAGATTTTTAAATCCCCACAAAATGTTTACCATTCCCCTTCAAAAATAATTTCACTTTCCTGTATTATTCATCTTCTTTCAGTCTTGAATTGCTGTGTTTTATGACATTCATTCAAACCTCTTACATTATAGCTCTGGAAGACAGCAAAAATATGTGTTCCTGCCATCTTAGACAGTGTATGCTCTTACTACATTAGCTCTAACCACAATTTTGCTGCTTTCAGAGATAAACAGGCATGACAGCTCTGAAACAGAAAAATCCATACTAACCAGGTCATAAACTTCCACTATCAATGTAAATGTAATTGAGAAATAAAAGCTATACTGCAAAGACATGTTAAAACACTCTGGTTTAGAGCGGAACTCCTTTACTGCCTGTCATTTTGATCAGAAAAATACATACCATCTTCAGTGAAGGTGACAAGGAATGGAAAGCATGGACATCAATAACGTCATCGCTGCCTGGGTACCTTTACCTGTAACCCACAGCCCCAGCTAGCAGTTTAAAAAAAAAAAAAACAACTGAACTGAAAATTGTTCCTTTTATACTCCTAAAATCTAAATATTGCCAACACTTCTACTCATTGTTGTCAATGACAGGAACAAAGATAGATGTTAAATTACTTCTTCACTGAAGACCTAAATAAAGTCTGGAATGTAAATGTCTACATGGCCCCAGGAAACAAGCAGTCCCTGGACACCTACAAAGTACAGGGCGTTTCATTCACACGCTCAGTTCAATATTTATGCAGAAATAGATAAAATTGCTATTATTTGTTCCTCAGGTACATGAACAATGAAGAGGTCCCCATGCTTTGGGGTACTGAAAGACAGATGGAAGCAGGAGAAGCCCAAACCCTAGCCCTGGTTGATAAATTTGTTGTATATTAATCCTCCTGTACTTGGTCACCAACTGCCCCAAAAAGCCCACTGCAAGGACACACAAATCCTACAGGCATTCCTCCTCAGCCACAGAGCAACTGGGGATCTCACTTCAAAGTCCAAACATAAGTCTTAATTTTCCTTACTATCATCAAAGAAAACCTTTGCCTTTCTGCTTTCCAGGCAGGTACCGATACAGCCTGACATTGATCAGAAAGGTGGTTTGGCCCTTCAGGGAGAGGAGCTGATGCCTAACAGATGAGAACAGCAGAGTAAACCCTTGAGGTAGCAGGCACTACAGAACAAAAGGGGCAACGAAAAATCAACGTAAAGTAGTATCGAAGGGAAAAGGGGAATTTAACTTGCATCCCTAGCAAAGTAGGCTGGCCAACTGTTATTATTATCAGTTTATGGTTTCAGTTTAATACTTAAATTGGAAAGCGAGGACTGTTTTCCCAGTCGTTACTCTGTAGACTAAGTCCTAGCCTCAACTATGGTTCATGTGTCATTTGTTTGCTGGTTTACCCTACTGTTTCTAATTCTATCCCAAAGAATGCCGGACAGCATGATTTCAGCAGTGTAGAGCACACCTAGCCTTACATGAGCTCCAAGGAGAAACAACATCATACCAACACAGTCACAATTTCAGACAGGTTTTCAGGCATACCATCAGGTCTGGATAGCTTGTAACAACCTAAAGTAACAACTACAGCCACCCTTTCCCCCTGTGACAAATTTCACACCAATTCTGTTTTTCTTAATCTTGTGCTAGCCTAAACCTCAAGATGTGCTATTTTCATTGCTTTCTTTTCCTTTCTTTCCCCAACATTCTCCTTCCAATTCCCTTGATAACTGAGCAGTTACTCACTTTTGATCCATTGTTAGAATAACAGCAAATCTGTGACTGTACTTGTAGCTATACCGACATAAATTGCCCTCCTAGAGCTTACATGGGTCTTTCATTGAAATTCACCAATATAACAAATGAAAATAATAATACCCCTTCAACAAGAACAAAATATTCCAATGAAAAATTCTACAGTAAATTTTGTAAAGTGCACAAAAATATTAATGGAAATAAAAAAAAGTTTTCTAGTGTCACCATGAAAACTTCTGAAATATTGTTAAAATTAAATAGAAGTCATCTAATGAGTCTTTTTGGCTCTAATATATTGGGAGACAGCAGCAACATTTTTCAGAAAAATTACACCAACTAAATATACTGTATCTTAGCAGCATAAAAAGTCCCTACAATTAGATGCAATTGCAGGCCTAGTAAGCATAAACCTGACAAAACTTTACAACTGTAGTTTCCGTTTAAAAGAATGGATTTCCATGGAATCCTAGAGGTAACATTTGTGATTTTGTTTACATTATATTCTGGTAGTAAACCCAAACATAACCAATCACTTTCCCTCCCTCTATCCTTCCTCCCAAAATTGCACAGAGTACTGGAAATTTTAATCAAGTTATAAGACATGGCCACACTGAAGAAGCCATATTAAAACAAAACAAAATTCAACCTAAAGCCTAAAAACAAACAATCCCAGAAAATCACAATCACTGTCGAACAACCACAGCTTCACACTACCGACCGATGCTCCCCACACACATAGATGGCACTGGGTCGAATGCGCCGCCTTGTATGGCCAGGTAGCTGCGGCAAAAACTTGAAGTATCTGGGCATCAAGTCCAAGCATGCATCGTGAAACTTCTTAATCCTCCAGTAGTAAATCAGTGGGTTCAGTGCAGACTTGAGGTAGCAGAGCCAAAGGAGCCAAGTGCTTATCTCAAAAAAGTTGTGCTTGTAGTAGAAGTGGCTGTTGAATGTGGCAATAAGGCTGTAAGTGGTGAAGGGCGCCCAACAGACTATGAAGACGAGGAACAAAATCAAGATGGTTGTGAAGGCACGAGTTTTAAAGCTCATATCAACATTCATCTGAAAAGGTCTCTGTAAGCTCATGAGACCAAGTTTGCTGGCCTGGCTGAGGCATATGCTATCAGGGTGGCTATGGATACGAACCGCGTTGTGGCGGACGGTGTTGAGTATGCCCATGAAAGAATAGAGCATTACCAGGAATGGAATAAAAAAAGAAATTAGCAAGATAACTATCACATAGGCTCGGTAACCTGGGCTTGTAGAGTAGCCAAAAACACACTGAGGTGCTCTCGAGGGTATCTGCAGATTAGGATTCCCTACTGATAACGGAAAAGCAACAACAAAGGATGCCGCCCAGGAAATCACAATGAGAATCTTTGCACGGTAAGGGTTCAGTTTATCTTGCCTCTGAACTATGATAAGAAATCGGTCAATACTAATAATAAGAAGAATGGCTACCCCCTCTATGACAAAAAGCCAGAAGAACATGGCGGACACTCTGCAGAATATATCCCCAAAAATCCACCGAGTGGTAATGATTGTTATGAGAGCAAAGGGCATGTTCAGCACTGCCAGCAGCATGTCTGCAAAAGCCAGGCTTGCTAAGAGGATGTTAATTGCAGATCGCATAGCTGCCTTCTGGTAGACCATGAGGCAGACAACAAAGTTTCCCAGAAAAGAAATCAATAGGATAAATATCATAGCAGCAGAAAGAATGATCTGGAGTGGCAAACTCAAACTCCTGAAAACTTCTTGCGATGGCAGGATAGCTGTAGTGTTTACCGGAAAAGTACTTTTCTCAGTGGTGAGCACGGCACCCGAACTATATCTCAATGGCTGCGTTGTGCCACTACGAAGCAAGAACTGGGGAGTGGTAAAATTCGTATAGGTGTTTTCATAAACAATAAAAGTAGCATTTGAGGTCCCAGAATGGGCCAGCGTCAACATTGCTGAGAAAACCATTGCTTCAGGAGAAATGAAAGCAGAACCAAAGGTCTTCAAGGCATTTCATCTTGCTCAGGCAGTACCTTATTCCTGGTCATTTAACTAATCAAAATTCAGCATCTGAAAGCATCAAAGTTCTTAAATTCATGTCAGCATTTCCTTCTGAAAAAGAAGAAAGAAATTTAAAGGAAAAAAGTAAAACTCTCTGAAATCAGTGGGAACCAAATGATTGCTTTTCTTTCCTTAATGACAAAAGGAACCTTAATACACATTTATACTTTAGTTTGACACAATTTACTTTAGCACCAGTCACAGGAGTCTCATCATATTTGGTCTTTTTCATATAGATTCTGCTCCTGTAGGTTTGCCAATACTGTGAAATACTCTCACTCACCAAGCTTTTTTCTACTATAAGCAGGACTGGAAAACTTCTGTGTTTGAAAACAAGCTAGTGATTAAGAGTGAACAAATCAAATCAATATCTTCATTTAAATCTCATAATTTTTAAACTAACTTCATGAGTTTGTTTTGAAATTTCCTACAGCAGAAAGTAGCCTTTGCAAAATAGCTTAAACAGTATCAGTATCACCTATCTGCCATTTGGTAAGTACTGAAAAGCCTAACTATCTGAGCTATCCTACATAATACAGAATCCTTGGTTTCATCAGTCAGCAGCTGCAGATGCCTCAGGAAATACATGTAAACCATCCTAACCTGTCATTAATTATTAATTAACTTGTCCACAGGCTTAAAGTATTTCTCAATTTGTTTCACTTAGTGACTGACTCATATTTAGGTGCAGGAAACCAACTCTTCTTCAGTCACTACAACCCCTCCCCCTGCACCAAAAGCTTTCCTGATTTCACTGGTCTAGACACATCTTTGTTACTTCATCTTGGTATCCCACATAATTAAACCATGTGCACCCTCTTTTTCCCTGTAAATCTAATCCTTAGACTTTCTGCTGAACACCCTTACTCATGGTTATGCTGATACAATGCAACATCTCCTTTTGTAGTTTACATGTATTGTATTATATGGGGGTACTGGT
>NW_010262785.1:0-6509 GCF_000690775.1 Eurypyga helias
GACCCAGAGAGCCTGGGAACCACAGACCAAGAGCGATCGCAGGCAGAGACAGGTACTTTTAGCATCAGCTTAACATTTGAAGGGAAAAGGAAAGGAGTGCCGTAAATAAGACTAAACCATTTCCTTTTTTTTTTTTTTCTTTTCAGCTCTAAGCTTTTTGAGAGCTTCTAACATGGCAACAATACTTATTTCAATGTAACTCACATCAGAAAATAACAAAGCCTCTTTTATGATCAGACTATCGAAATAAAATACTTAACAGCAACCTACACAATCAAGGCAAGTCGTCAGTAATATCACCACATGATTGCAACCTAAAAAGGTGAAATTTTTTCTCCCCACTATCCAAGATTTAAAACAAATGTATTAGCTCAGAAAATTTTCAGCTGCAGTTTGATGATTCTTTCGAAGACGTACTACAAATTAAAAAAATAAAAAAGGATACATTTTAGGCACAGAGCAGATATTTGCTGAAAGTTTTTGTTCACATCAAAGTCTGCTTTCTCAATGAGATGGCAACTTCAAAGAAAATTTTCTGCCAATACGTAAGCAAATGGAAAGAATGCAACTGAGGTAAGTACTTATTCCCCAAAACAAATGATTTTGTTTAGGGTTTTTACTATTTTCCTAAGATAAACTAAACATCAGTCTTCCATTAAAAATAATTATTTTAATTAAAAGAAAGGGAAAAATAACTTTCCCAATACAAAATCCATTTTTTTAAGGAAAAATTATTTTATTGGCTTTCTTTGCTATCTGGTGTATAAAACAATTTCTACCAATATATTTTTCTTGCAAAAATATATTTCCTTTCAGTCAAACACATTTTCAGCCAGGAAAAAACTGCTCTCAGCCAACAGCCATGCTCAACATTAATAGTAATAATTCATGCATCTAGAATACCCTGTCTGTGCAGACTGAACTGCACAGACACAAAAGAAGCATTTCTGGTTTACAGCAGTTAGAAACACCAACAAAGCAAGGGCCCACTTTTCAGAAGCAAATGTAAACATGACTACTGTGATACAGGGTCAGCCCAACAGTCTCTCTAGCCCAGTAGCCTTTTGTTTGCATGGTAGGGGGGACACGATGGTCATGGAAGGTGGGATTTCTGGGGTGAAGCCAATCCTTCTCACTCCAGATGTGCTAATCCCTGTAATTTCCAGATGCTCATCCCTGTAATTTCCCTGGAACATCAGCTGCACAATTTTTGTTAGCAGAAAACTTTCTGCAGCTTTCCCTGGTGTGCTAGAATGAATTTATAACTGTTACTGCTGTTCAGCTACTAATTGGCAGGCTCCTGTGCTTGCCGTGGTGCTTGCTTGCCTCATGTTAGAGTCTAGTGCTTGTTAGTGGCTGCTTTTTGTTTTCACTGCTTGCTGCACTGCTGTGCTGCTTGTCATCTTATTCTGTTGTGCCTGGGAACATTCTGATAAGAGCAATGGCCATGTTTCTGGACTGGCTGCTGGCCAGGGCATTGCTGCTGTTCCTGTGCTGCTGCACCAGACAGGCTGAAACTCCAGCGTGAACAGTCAAAGGGACTGTCTCCTGTGGATGACTCCACAAAGAAGCAGGACAACTCAAAGCATCCATGGCTGTGCATAAGCCCATGCCAGAGCAGGTACATCTCAAAGCATCTGTGACCGTAGTTATGTCTGTGCCACAGCAGATATGCCTCGGAAGGGATCACGGGCCAAGGGTAAGTCCATGATGTAGCAGGTACACCTGGAAGCATCAGTGGCTGCGCATGAGGTCATGCTGGAGCATTTTAAAGTGTGTGGCCATGGAAAAGCCCATGACACAGCAGGTACAACCCCGGAGGGACTGCAGCCATGCTCGAGCAAGTTTACTTATGAAGGGACTGTGCCCATGGATAAGGCTGCACTGGAACAGATGCACCTCCAAGCAACTGTCGATAAGTCTATGCCACAGCAGGTAAAACCCTGAGTAGACTGTGGCCTTTGATAAGGCTCCACTTGGAGCAGTTACACCCTTAAGGGGCTGCTGACAATGAATAAGTCAAGCCAGAGGAGGGGCAAAGGAAGAGTTCATTGCAATGTTCAAACCTATAGTCTGGTCCAAGAGGACCAGAAGTGGAGATTGTAATAGAAATATTTTTAAATTGTTGTACCTTGTGATTTGACTGCCATATTATAGGAATTACTATAGCAGGAACCACCTGAATGATAGAGGACAAGCCTTACAAGAAGCAGCGCAAGTGCTGCAGTGACCTGACCTGAGCTGGCTTTGGTGCACAGTAACTCCACACCGCCTCTCCTGTCTAGGGTGGCCACCATAACAGATGGACCCAAAGGTCATGGACTAAATTAACTCAATGAACATTCTGTGGACATTTCTGGACATTTTGTGGCCATTTTATAAGGGTGACTCATAGACTAAAGGAATGGTATCTGTGTATTATATCAAAGGGTGGGAAGGCAGGGGTGTAGTGGGTGAGGACATATTGGATAGTGTGGGACCTGAGCATGATTTAAATGGTATGGAATAAGAGGTGGAGAATGTGCTGATTTGGCCTGGGATTGAGTTAGTTTTCTTCACATTTGCTGGTATGGGGCTATGCTTTGGATTTGTGCTGAAAACCGTGTTGATAATGCAGGGATGTTTTAGTTACTCCTGAGCAGTGCTGACACAGAGTCACGGCCTTTTCTGCTTCTCACCCCACCTCACCAGTGAGGAGGCTGGGGGTGCACAAGAAGCTAGGAGGTGACACAGCCAGAACAGCTCACCCCAACTGACCAAAAGGATATTCCATACCATATGACATCATGCTCAGCATATAAAGCTGGGAGAAGAAAGAGGGGACATTGGGAGTGATAGTGTTTGTCTTCCCAACTAACTATTACACATGATGGAGCCCTTCTTTCCTGGAGGTGGCTGAACACCTGCCTGCTGATGTTGAGTAGGGAATTAATTCCTTGTTTCACTTTGTTTGTATGGACAGCTTTTTCTTTACCTATTAAACTATCTTTATTTCAACACAAGAGTTTTATCACTTTTCTTCCTCTGATTCTCTCACCCCATCCCACCGTGTAGGAGTGAGTAAGTGGCTGTGTGGTGCTTAGTTGCTGGCTGGAGTTAAACTGCAACACATGGCTAAGAGGGTCTGCCAAGAGTAGATGCTTAGAGAAAATCTGAGGATAGGTCTGGTATGTACTATGTAATATACCCATAATACTCTTCCACCATCTGGCAAAATACTACGAGGTCTGCCTGATACAGAACTGGTATCTAATTGCTTTCCACTTCTAACATATCTACCTGAGGCAATGAGTTCCACAGCTCAATTATACATTGTGCACTTCAGTAGTAGCTTTCTTTTGGTTTGCTCAGGCTTCATTAGTTTCACTTGAAGTTGTTATATTATACAAAAATCATCCCCTGTTCATCAGGTTCGATTTTTATTTTACAGACTTTTGTGTTTTTCTTCTCCAGCAGTCTTGATTTATTGAATCAGTCACTGTCTGTGCTGAAGAAAACTCAAAGTTCTTTCCTTTCACCATAAGTGACATCTAGTAGCCACACCAGTCCGCTGCTCCTGGAGGAGCAATGAGAAGCTCCATATTGCCCTCAGTAGTGGTGGTTAAATTCTGTATTGCCTGACATGGCTACCTTCCTGCCTAGCAAGAAGCAAGAATGTATTTTACTACGAGTATCTTGTTCAACGCACTCATTTCTTTTTCTTCTGACATTAATGAACTGCTCAAATACAAATCCACTCTCCTCCCCATCATGTCAGCCTGGTTCTTAACACCACTGGGTGAAAAAAAAAAAATCAGCCCTCTTTAAAGATATCAGAAACACCTCATTAATAACTTGAAATGCCTGTAGTTCATGCTTCAAACATATCCCCAGAAGTCTTACCCAACTTGATGTTCTTAATCATTGTTTTTCCTTCCAGTATTGATGTGCTAATTTCATAATCATCCATATAGACCAGCTGCAGAATCAGAAACACAGCATGTCACCTCTGAGGTCAGCAACAATAAGGTTGTACTAGTGTTAGAACCATATTCCTAGTTTGTTTCTGACCATAGTCTAGGTTTGCTTCTCTTGCTGTAGTCATAGCACACTGTACAGCACTTCCAGGAGTTACTGCACTTTGTCCTGACTCCTTCTGTGCTTGCTTTAGCTTGCTCTGAATCTCATTAACATCATGTCAATTCATTTTGGGTGTGAGGACAAAACACATACATAGCAATGCATGATTTGGAAACAAGCTTCCTGTGTCCATATAGAGTGACTTCTTTCAATAGCAATGCATGGGTTTGTTTTCTGAAATTTCTCTGTTTTTCTTAAGTATAGGCATACCAGGTCAAGGACTTTTTCAGCTTCTGATATTGCACCTGTGTTCCCAAACACTTCACTACAAGAAGCTGGCAAGGAAGCCAAGGGGGTATTTAGTTACATAAAACATCATGCTCAATATACAACCTGGGTGTTGGGCCAGGGGTGGGCTGTCTCTCTCTCCCCATCTCTGGTTCTTGGTTGGTATGCAGGTGGTGAGTGGTTGTATCATTTGTTTCCTTTACCATTATTTTAATTACGTATTATTAGTATTGTTAGTATTATTGGTATCAAGTTTTATTACATTTACTTCCAATTATTAAGTTATTCTTATCTCAACCCACAGGTTTCCTTGTCTTTTCCTCTGATGTTCTTCCTCCACTGGAGGAGGGGGTAAGGTGAGTGAGCAGCTGCGTGGTACTTAGTTGCAGGCTGGGATTAAACTACGACACTGTCAAAGAGCTTTTGATCAAAAAAATATTTTAGTAAATTTATTCCAAATTTGGCCAAAAAAGTCCAACCAAAAAAAAAATATCCACATAACTATCTAATTCAGCCTTGATATTCAATTGTTTGATTGTGGTCTCCTTTTAAAGGAAGGAAAAAATCTGATCAAACTAAAGTTGACCTTGATTGAAGTGACTACTACAAGGAATAATTTGGAATTTATCATAGAAAAGTATGCCAAAAAGCTTGATAAAATTCTAGCCAGAGACAACAAATTAGATGCATATATCATGCTTTTAGGGTTCTTTCATAAGAACTACAAGCCACTGGCGCTATCAGCTTGCAGTCAGTAAGGCAGTCTCAATCACGTTGACAGCATACTTCAACAATTTTGACAAAACTTTATTATCAACTTATCCTGTTCCTCCTTCAGATGTTATTGGCCATATGCATGCACCACTTTATCAATCTCAGTTACAGCAGTTTTTGTCTGGTATGATATTTTGATCATAGTATTCCACTTCTTGACTGCAGATAAAACCCACTTGCAGATCAGCATTCAATGGACTGTTCTTCCATGACAATATATTTCTCAGTCAGAGGTCATATTGCTATCTGTTCCTTGCTGAACATTTTCACACATTTCACAAATGGCATTTGACTGCTTGATGAGGCAAGCTTATTAGAACAAATGCAAACTACTGTTTACAACAGACAGGGACTTACATGCCGGTCAGTCTGATTTCTTGGGAGCAGATCATCCCAAGGGCCATCAGCTGGGACAACTAGGGATCAGGACCAGACAGCATGGATTTATGAAAGGCAGGTCCTGCTGGTGTCCTGATGTCCTTAAATAACAATGTGACCGGCTTAGTGTATGAAGGAAGGGCTGTGGATGTCGTCTACCTAGAATTTAGTACAGCCTTTGACCCTGTTTCCCAGAGCATTCGCCTGAAGAAACTGGCTATTCATGGCTTGGAAAGTCATACTCTTCTCTGGGTAAAAATCTGGCTGGATGGGCCAAAGAGTTGTGATGAATGGAGTTAAATCCAGTTGGTGGCCAGTCACAAGTGGTGTTCCCCATGGCTCAGTGCTGGGGCCAATTCTGTTTAATATCTTTATCAATGATTGGACAAGGGGATTGAGTGCATCCTGAGTTAGTATGTAGATGTCACCACCTTGAGGAATGTTGACCTGCTTGAGGGTAGGAAAGTTCTACAGAGGGATCTGGACACGCTAGATCCTTGGGCTGAAGAAAATTCTATGAGGTTCGACCAGGCCAGGTGCTGGGCCCTGCACTTGGGTCACAAGAATCCCTTGTGAGACCTTTGCAGGCTTGGGGACAAGTGGCTGGAAGGCTGCCAGGTGGAAAAGGACCTTGGAGTGTTGCTTGACACCCGGCTGAATATGAGTCAGCAGTGTGACCAGGTGGCCAAGAAGGCCAATGGCACCATGATTTGTTTCAGGAACAGCATGTCTAGGAGAAAGTAATTGTTCCCCAGTACTAGGCACTGGTGAGGCTGAAATTTGAATATTGTGTTCAGTTTTGGGACACTCACTTCAAGAAAGACACTGAGTTGCGACAGCATGTCCAAAGAAGTGCAATGAAGCTGGGGAAGGTTCTAGAGCACAAGGGAGAGCTTATTGCTCTACACCTCTCTGAAAGGAGGTTGTAGCGAGGTGGGGGTTGCTCTCTCCTACCACACTGAAAGCACTAGGATGAGAGAAAGAGGCATTAATCATAGAATCACAGAATG
>NW_010262786.1:0-223 GCF_000690775.1 Eurypyga helias
GTCCTCTGCTTGGCCCCCACCCCGTGCAGAGGGTGCTGGGCGCTTCGCTCTGCCAGGGTACATCTGTACCCGGTGCCCATCGCTCCGGCTGAGCTCCGCCGAGTCACAGTTCTCACAGATGCTGCGTCTTTATTAGAGCTGCAGCTGGTGGGTTCGCGCGGCCGAGTCACCACGGTCACTTACGGCAAATAAAGGTCCTGGCCAGCCCTGAGCCTGTGTCCCC
>NW_010262786.1:503-989 GCF_000690775.1 Eurypyga helias
GCTCGGGAAGGGTGGAGGTCGGAGGTTAAGGTTGTGGTGAGATGAGGGGCACTGGGGGTCCCTCGTGGGTCTTCGTGTGCTGGGACTGAGGACCTGTCTTTGGAGAGGCGACCGACACGAGGTCGGTGGTCACAATGGGTGCAGGGGTTGGGCTCCCTCTGTAGCAGGTGCTGGGCTGGGTGAGGGTGCAGGGCAGGTCCCAGGGGCCGGACACCCACAGGGGCAGCTCCGGCCAAGTGCCTTCCCCTTCTTCCTCTGGGAAAGGCCACACCTGAACCACAAGCGTGTCCTCTGGCTGCACCTAAGGTGACCCCATCGATTTGCAGGGCTGGGGTGGTTTGGTGGCACGTGGCACCGCGGGCAGCATTGTGCCAGCTGGGATGCTGGGAAGACGCGGGTCACGGGAGAAGTCGATAGGGCAGGGGCGAGCGCCAGACCCTGCGCCCCGGGGTGCTGCACCCTCCTGCGTGGGCAGCCCCCGTCCTG
>NW_010262786.1:1073-4898 GCF_000690775.1 Eurypyga helias
AGACTGACAGGAGCCTGCTGGGAATTTTTATAACCCCTGGGACTCCTTTTGCTAAAGAGAGAATATATCAGTGTTTTAACCCAAAACAGCGAGCCGTGTGGGGAAGCGTTTTGGAGGAGGTGGCCCTGGGCAAGGAAGGGGGTGTCGGTGGGGGGACCGGGCTTTCAACCCTCTTCCCATCTCCCAGTGTGGGACAAGGGTGTGCAGCCCCCTCCTCATCCTGGCAAAGACAGGCACGTCCTGGGATCCGAGGCTCTCCAAGGCTTTCACCATCTGCCTCTTGTAGGTCAGCTCTGCCCTGCTCCAGGCTGGAGCCAGGGCTGGCTTAGCGTTGCTGGTAACCACACACTAATGAAGCCTTAATACCCTGCAGTGGGGAGATTTCGCTGTTGGAGATAAATATTCATATTGCTTTTGAATTCAGCCTCGGTGGCACGACAAGGGCGCTGTGGGGGGAGATGGGAACGTGGCGGTGTGGGGTGCTCTGCAACCCTGCCTGCTCCTGCCTGCTTGCCCGGCTGTAGGGTGTAATGTCGCGTCCTGACTAATTGCGGGGTATGAATATCGCCGTTGGTGCTCTCGGGGGACGGGATGGCGAGTGTGGTGCAGGGTGCCCCGCTCGCCCCCTTCGCCGCCGCCTCACACGCGCTGCCTCCCTCTGCGCGCGACGCTTGATTTACCGAGAAGAGCTGGCAGTTAAACCTGACAAATTGAAGGCGGTTTTAAGTGGTTCAGGTTAATTAATAGTCAGGGAAGTATCAATTTTTTAAGGGATGCTCTTGGCTTGCAGGGAGAACTGAAGCTTGACTTTCCCTTTCGAAAGTAATGCCATCTGCGTGGGTCCCCTGGGCAGGGGCTCGGTGCTGGGCTTGGTGGCATTGCTCTTTGGTTTCTGACCCCCAGCCTTATATTTATGCTTAAATTTCTTGCCCCACGTGGCTGATGCCGAGGGAAGTGCTGGGATGGGGCTGACCTGCCTGGGTGCGGTGCCCAAGCCTCGCCACTCATCTCAGTGTCCTTTGTGGGGCCGGTTATCCTCCTTTTTGGGATGACCTGCTGCTCCTGGGGTCCGTGCCATGGCAGCAGTGCCATAAAGTACAGCCACGCTGCTCTGGTAATGGAGACCTTCGGCCATAGCCGCCTGCAGCTGGGTGCTGGGTTATTCCTGGTCGGTGCCATGGGTGAGCACTGGTGTTAATGGGGCCATCGGGCTCCATCCTGGGCTGGGAGCTGATGTGGATGAACTGGAGCAGTATCCACTCCCCTCGGTTCAGGCGTGCATGACCCAGATGCCCACATCTGCCGAGCTTGTGCCCTGGGAATGCAGCCCAGGCTTTGGATTTTAAAAACCCTAATGAAAAAGGCTCAGACTTCCCTGTGAGAAGGAGAGGTAGAAAAGCTGCAGTGACCAGCCTCTGGGTGTGTGCAGCCTCGAAGCTGTGTATCATGAAGACTCTGTGGGTTGGGGACCCGAGCCGTGCCTGTGGTGGTCTTGGTGTGTTGGTGCCATGGGTGGGCACCTCCCGGCTCTCGCCTGGGGCCGTGTTCCAGCCTGGGGTCCCGGGGCAGCACAGAGCCTGTTTCAGGTTGCGTGCTCCATCTTTCTCGGCACACACTGGGATGCAGGTGGAAGTGGTGGTTTTTCAGCAGCCCTAATGCTTGAGGATATGAGAGATTAAGGTTAGTGACCATTCTTTAACTCAATAAAGGGGAAGACAAGCTGGAGTCTGCAGTCCAGAGATATAATTAGTTCGCAGCAGTGGTGCTTTCTTGATTTAGCTTCAGAGAGCAGAACAAGACAAGGATGTTATACCCAATTAGCAGTAACATACAGTCTGAGCCTCGCTAGGTGAGATAACAAGCCATTTTTATAGCTCTTCTTTACGGACTTTTTTTTTTTGAAAGGGGGGGCAAGGAGGAGAGGGACAGAGCCTTTATTTCTTTTCACCTGGGAACAATTGTTAGTGAGCTCAGAAAGCCCAAAGCAGAGTGATAGATTGGCCAACACAGATGATTTAAAAAAGAAAAACAAAACCATTTGGAACATCCTGGAGCTGGGTTGAGGTTGTCTGTCTGTCCATCCCGGTGGGCTGTATGGAGTCAGGGGGAGGCCACATCCTACAAGGGCCACCCCCACATTGTGGCTGCGTCCTGTTTGCTGCTGTGAGGGTTTATGGCACGTGGATGGGCTCACTTCCCGGGGGTCTGGTGTGTGTGTGGGGCAGTGGGGCAGCCGTCAGCGCTGCCAGCAGCCCGGCTGGGCCCCGAGCCGTGTCCCTCGGTAAGCACGCCAGTCCCCAGCGATGTGACCCCCAGCCGTGTCCCCTGCACAGCACCGGTCAGGTGCCAGCTGCCTGCCATCTGCCAGCGCCACGTTCCTGCTGTACGCTGCAGATCAATGGCCATTGATTTTTCCTCCTGTGTAAACCCGGACGGGTCGGGGTTGCGCAGGGTTTTTGTGCACGTCTGGCTCAAGCTCTGCCGCTGCTGGAGCACCCTGGGCTGGTCTCTGCAGCCCACCCACCCCCACAAGCCTCTGTGCAGTAGCAAAACTCAAGGGTATAAAAAACCCCAGCCTTGTAAAAAGTCTAGAAAACTCAGGTTTCATTAATCAGCTTTTAATAAGGGGCTCTGCTGTTTGGGTGGGTTGGCTGCAGGCTGCTCTCCCCACTCCTTGCTCCCTGGGGCATCATCGCCAGCCCCTCCTGCAGCACCCAGTGAGGCTGTGGGAACTGATGGGGACCCAGCTACATTTGGGGCACCCATGGGAGCGGGGTGGCCTGGTGCTTCCCGCATGGCACAGCCAGCCTGGGACAGCCCTGCCCCAGAGGGGTCTCAGGGTGGGGGACATTCTCCCTCCTGGCGTCCCCAGCCACCCCTCTCCCATGGGACAGTGCCAGGTGATGCCCCCTCCCCGGGCAGGAGCCCCTCATCACCACGGGAGGGCAGGGGCTGCTGTCCCCTCTCCTGGAGTTACAGGTTGACAGGCAGTGTGTCCCCCGACCCCAGATGGCTCTGGCTACACAGGACCCCTGGAGTCCATCCCAGCCCACCCTGGGGAGCATCTCATGCGCGGGACTGATGGGAACAGGGACAGCCCGGCTCTGTCTCTGCCAGGAGAAGCCACGGAGCTGCTCTCCGGACTATTAACGCCCCACAATGATCATCAGCTCTCGTCGTAATCATTAAGACTATTAGAAAGAAATGTTGGCTTGCAGCTAATGTCAGACTTTCCGTTCTGCTTTGCAAACGCGCACAATTAATGCCAATCAGCCGGGGGAGGCAGCCAGCTCGCAATCACGGCTGCTCCGGCACGGCTGTCAGCTCTTGCCATCCCGGCTGGTACATTTTCATACAATCGCTATAAACATCCGAGGGGAAACTCCGCGTTCTTCGACGGGCGTGGGTATTCTTCAGGTTCTTTTAATTGCTCGGCGGTCAGCAGCTCATGCAGCCTCGATCTTTGGGGGAACCTCGATCTTTGGGGGAACACAGGGCTTTCCTATATGCAAATATATATAAATGTTGAAAAGGTGCCTTATTTTCCCATTTGGTGGCTGAGTTAGGCTATGGCTAAATACAAAAAGCCTGTTTAATTTTACTTTGGCTTTTTTTCTTTCCCCTTCCCTGTGTTGCTTTCTCTCCATGAGGACACAGGCTGGTCCCTCTCTCCCAGGGAATCCCAAAAGCAAGGCCAGCTCACGAGAAGGTGGAGGGGGGAAGAGCCGGAATTACTTGACCGGATGGTGGTATAATCCTCGTTACAAAAGTACACATCAATTATAAGAATTCCTACAGTAATCTTAGAAATCTATCTTTTCTGCT
>NW_010262786.1:4916-5173 GCF_000690775.1 Eurypyga helias
TTCATTTCCATCTCTCCGGGTGAGAAGGTTTTTAATCTCCAGAGCTTTGTATTACAAAATAGACTTAGGGTGATGGACTCTCATTAAATATTAAAAGGAAGAAGTTGATTTTTTTTTTTTACCCCCTTTTTTCCCCCAGACTGGTAGCGCTGACCAAGTGTGATAAAAGGAGGCGAAGCTGGGGGGCCCCGCTGCGAATAACTTCCCCATCTATCGGCTGGGCAACGCAGAGCTGTGCTCAATGGGTGCCTTTGAGG